>NC_041361.1:21473764-21498764 GCF_900634415.1 Cottoperca gobio
ACATACATACAAACCTACTTACATACATACATACAAACCTACATACATACATACATACATACATACATACATACATACAAACCTACATACATACATACATACAAACCTACTTACATACATACATACAAACCTACTTACATACATACATACAAACCTACTTACATACATACATGCATACATACAAACCTACTTACATACATACATACATACAAACCTACTTACATACATACATACATACAAACCTACTTACATACATACATACATACATACATACATACAAACCTACATACATACATACATACATACATACAAACCTACTTACATACATACATACATACATACAAACCTACTTACATACATACATACATACATACATACACATACATACATACATACATACATACATACAAACCTACTTACATACATACATACATACATACATACACCTATACATACATACATACATACAAACCTACTTACATACATACATACATACATACATACAAACATACATACATACATACATACATACACACACATACATACATACATACATACATACACACACATACATACATACATACATACATACATACATACATACATACATACATACATACATACATACATACATACATACATACATACATACAAACCTACTTACATACATACATACATACATACATACAAACCTACTTACATACATACATACATACATACATACATACAAACCTACTTACATACATACATACATACATACATACATACATACATACATACATACATACATACATACATACAAACCTACTTACATACATACATACATACATACATACAAACCTACTTACATACATACATACATACATACATACATACATACATACATACATACATACATACATACAAACCTACATACATACATACATACATACATACATACATACATACATACAAACCTACTTACATACATACATACATACATACATACATACATACATACATACATACATACATACATACATACATACATACATACAAACCTACTTACATACATACATACATACATACATACATACATACATACAAACCTACTTACATACATACATACAAACCTACATACATACATACATACATACATACATACATACAAACCTACTTACATACATACATACATACAAACCTACATACATACATACATACATACACATACAAACCTACTTACATACATACATACAAACCTACTTACATACATACATACATACATACATACAAACCTACTTACATACATACATACATACATACATACATACATAAACCTACTTACATACATACATACATATATACATACATACAACATACATCATACATACATACATACATACATACATACATACATACATACATACATACATACATACATACATACATACATACATAAACCTACTTACATACATACATACATACAAACCTACATACATACATACATACATACATACATACATACATACATACATACATACATACATACATACAAACCTACTTCCATACATACATACATAAATACATACATACAAACCTACTTACATACATACATACATAAACATATACTGGACGTACACATAGACTATACGTTGGTCATGTTGAGGAAAAGTTGAAGAAATCGGAGTTTGAATGTCGAATCAAAACAAAAACTTCTAGTTAAATCGATATATTTATTAATATGATAAGTCAAACATGGAAAATATTCTCAGCTGAGGACACTTATTACTGCAAGAAGTGTTAACAAAGTCTCTTAAACATATGGCTAAACGGATGTAACATTCTCCTCATTGGTCCACGTTGGTGCGGTCACGCCCCTTGGAGAGCAGCGTTGAGAAGATGGTTGTAGACCTGTTTACCTTAAAGGAGAAGTGTACCTAATGTGTCTTACATTCAATATTGTGCTCGTTTTACATTCAGTGCAGAAAATACATATTGTGCAGAATACATATTGATTGAAGTAGACAAATACATATGATAGTCTTCAAGTGTGGATTAATACAATCAGGAGTTATTTACTTCACAGTCACCTCCACAGTAAACCAGCATGAAAATATGTACCTGTTTAGTGCCCAAAAAGAGCAGCAAATAGAATCAGATACATTTTATGCCAAACTTCCTAAAATAGCAGCACTGCCTCAGTCATGAAGGATGCATTCTGTCAGGCAACTGTTGGGATACAATCATAACACATTATTACTATGTTTGAAATGATGAGTAGACTAACGTAGGTGATACTTTGACATGACAGGTGAGAAAACAAGAACAACCGTTGAATTGGGTTGATGCTCGTAGTACGGCCCACCACTTCGTTCCACACTGAAATATCTCAACAACCGTTGAATTGATTGCCATGAAATTTGGTACATACAATAGTTTTTGTGATACATTCAACTTTTCATCTAGCGCCATCATCCACCATCTGTAGATTTTAATTGTCCAATACTTTGATTTATGACCAAAAATCTGAAAAACTACAGTTATTCCCTTAGCTAAACTTTGTGTTTATTCCTAAGTAGAAAATGTTAGCATACTAACACACTAAAATAAGATGGTGAGTCAACACTACAGTGCTGTAGGGAAGACCACGTAACCAAGACGAAGTCATGACCAAGACCACAGTGTATCGAGACTGAGACAAGACCAAAACTTTAAGGGATTGAACCCAGTCAAGACCAGACCAGTGCGAGTCCCACACTGCATGACACACTTACGATAAAATGTGGAACATGCAAACCATAGACCCTCCTCAAATTGATTGGAAAGATCCACATTGCCATAAAAACACCTTTTTTCTTTTGGACGCTATTTTGCAGATGAGCTCTGCATGGTTTAGGAACAATTCCGAGACAAGACCAAGACCGATGTCGAGTACAACAACACTGCCCTTTATCTCAAAGCACTGCTGCACCTTAGTGCATCCTCACAGAGCTGTAGACTCTTAATACTTCCGCCAAGGAGGTTATGCTTTAGGTTTGGTTGGTTTGTTTGTTTGTTTGTCTGTCAGCATGATTACAGGAAAGACTGCTGCCCCTATTTTTACGAAACTGGTTGGAAGGGTGTACTGTAGCATGTGCCAAGGAAGAACCCATTCCATTTTGGAGTGGATACACAAATTATTTTTCAGTTTTGTTAACATGGTGTGATAGGGCATTTAGCCTTGGCTGAAGTCTGCGCTCTTCGCGTACCCTTGTAGTTCCATCACCTTTCCTTCTTAATAACTTTCGCAGCATGTTACGAAGCTGTAATTGCTGTGTGGTTGCTTAGCACTCAACTTTCCATACAGCACAACCGGTACTATAACACTTTTCTGCCAGGGCTGCTCTTTCCCCCGTCTGCTCCAGAATACACAGGGCTGTGGTACTACCTTGTGTATATTCTCTGCTCCTCTTACACTTTGAAGATACATGAGTTGAGTTAAGCTGTGTGCAGTGTGTTGCCAGCGGCCCCGACAGACACTGTGTTTGATCTTCTGATGAAGCTCCAGTTGGTGAAGTCAGCCCCTGCACCTAAGCACTGCACTAAATAATGATCATTACAGCCATCGTAAAGCGCTGCATGTGGAGTTCTTTCTCATCCTTCTCCATTATCTCTCCCTTCAGCTCCTCGTTTCTTTTCTTTCCCTCCATCTGTCCCCTCCTCTGCTTCCTCTATCTCTGTACTGTCTGCTGTCAGAGTACACTTGTATTCAAGTCGGACTATGTGATTCTCTGTAGAAAACATACATCATTTTAATGATTTGGTTACTAAGTATCTCATTCTCCATACACCTCTGTCTGCTCATGTCTTGCTCCAGTATTCAGCGATTTCCCTTTGTTTTGATCTTCATTTTCCCCAAATCTCTATTGCATACTTTGGAATAAGTAAGCCTCCCTTGTGTCGTTTTAACTTCTTCCCTTCTGGGCTCTGCAGTACTTCTCCATTCCTTTTACCTTCATCTGTTTCTCTCTCCCCCGCCTTTGTCAGCTGCCATCTCTCCCTCTCTCGAACTTCTCAGTCCCTACCTTCATCCGTCTTTCAGGCTCATCTGTTTCTGTCTGAGCTTCTGAATGTGCACTCTGGATAACCCGCAGAGCAGCCTCCCCTCTGTTTCCTGAGCTGAGATGCACCCTATTTATTTCATTGATTTTCATGAGGGAAAGAATGCGCAGACCAAAGACTGACTGGCTGCAGAGGGTTTAGCCAAGTCGAGCCAATAGGTTACCCAGGGAGGGAGAGAGAGACAGCTTGAATTTGAACAATTTGAACTGAAGCCATGCACTCACTACTGAGAGCTGTTGTATGTTGCATGTTGTAAATGTTTTTGGCAACATCTGAAGTCATGATTTGTTTGAAATGAAGCAAAGAAAGAAGTAAGACAGAACCCATGAAAAAAAAGAAGTAGATGGTTGGATTTATAGATTCGACCCAGAACTTTCTCTTTTGTCACATATTTGTATCATGATTTGTTTGATTAGACGGAGGAGTGAGCATTGAGTGGGAAGTATTATATGTTGCTTTTTCTCTTTTCTTTTTGTTTTCACTCCTTTTCTTAGTGCGCTCATCTTCCATTTGGGACCAAAAGTTCACAGAAATCCATTCCTTCATTAAAAGAAATGCAAGGGCCTGCATTCCCTGGTTCTCTAGGAACTACACTGTAGGCTATGCCACATCTGACATGCACCTCTTCAAACATGTAGCTACACATTGAGGCTATGGTGGCTACGCAGATACCACTGCAAAAACTGTGATTGGTCAGCTTGGGCTGCTCCTGTCTTCTCTTACAAGTTTCTGATGCGGAAATTATTGATAAGGAAAGACACTGTCCTCCCAAGAAGAACGACGGCAGCCAGATCTGTTTACGTTCAAATGACAAAGCCCTTCAGCAGCTGTAGTGATTATGATGAGAGCAAAGGAGGAAGTCAAGTCAATTTTATATACATAACCCATTATCACAAATCACAAAGATGCCTCATGGGGCTTTCCAACCGAGCGTCGATCCTTAGACCCTGGAGTAAGTGCAGATAGAGGTGTCCATGTGTTGTTCTCGAGGGCATTGACAAACTTAAACTTAAACTTCAACACAGCTTGAACTCGTACAATACATCTACCGTTGCAGTCCTGTTATCGCTCCGCGTCAAGCATTGGGCTTTACTTTGCTCCACTGCAATAGCTCAGGCAAGAACAAGCACACACACTGAGGAGGGAGGAAGACTCACTCCACATGGTCGCTGAGGTGAAGGACCATAAAATGAAGACAAAGGAACCAGCAGAAGTTTGACTTTGTTTTGTGATCAGAGTCACCCTCACCTCTCATCCTCCTGCTTCGTCTTCTTCCGATGTGTGTGTGCACACATACAATCTCTGGTGTCTCTTAACACCCATTAACACATGCAGACACACACACACACACACACACGCACGTACACACACACTTACTTAGACTCGGCATCCCACCTCCTCTCAGCTGACACAGAAACAAAGGCTGATTGCTGCATTCTTCTCATACATCAGCTAAACGTACAGATAACTCTTTACAGCAGCCGAGAAAAGTGGCTCGAATGCAAAGAAGAAATAAATAGTTCCAGCCGGCTCAGCCAGAACAAGAGACAGGGCAATCAAATGAATGGCGCAATTATGTGAAACTGTGTCTTATAATCATTAAGTTGGATACATTCCTGAAACAGCGTAGACTTCACCAGCGACATGTACAAGAAGGTGATGCAATTCCAATTTAGCAACGTGTGACAATGGATTAGTTTCAACAAATCAGTCAATATTATTGATTATGGATCAGGAAAGAACGTGAAATATTTACCACACTCCCACTCCTTTCATTAAATGAAAATGAAACATTTTGAGAAAAAATCTCTTTTTTAAGGTTGAATGAAAAGTAAACTTCTTCTCCTGACCGCAAATATTTATTTCTTAATTTGTGAATTGTTTTTAATGATTCTGCTTCTGCTCAGAGAAGCCTGGGAGAATAATGACATGTGAAGGATATGCAAGTATTATATGGAAGTCTGCATTGGCCTTGGTAAACACCAGGAACAGCTTAATACAGTGTCCACTTTTAGATGCGTTTCAGTCTAATATTTTTTCCCTGTAGTATGTAAATGTATATAAAAGAATTATAATTCCCCACAGCCTTTGTTATTACTTCTACATCATCTTCACACACCGAGGAACATACAGTTCGATGTAGCTTCACTTGATGACCAGCTGAGTTCCAATTTGGCATGGTAACAAGAGACCGTAATTCAGGGAGGGGCTGATAAATTCATTGGGATGCGTATGGCAATTTGTGCAGTTAGTATTAGTGGTAACATGAAAATCCTGATGTAGTTTGTGTAACTTAGATCTATCGATGCTTACGCTAAATAACGTTTGCAGACGTCACCCCCCTAATGTTAGGATATTGAGTTTCATTGAGCTGAGAGCAGCAGCACATTTCTATTAAAATTAAATTCATTAATTTGAACATAAACTGTTTTAGTGAGGTGTTGGGTGCCATAATCCATCAGAACAGCTGCAATGCTAGAACATCATTCTTCCAAAAGACAGTCCCTCATTTAGTGTTTTCTTGATGAAGGTGTAACACGTCACTCCAAAACCTCCCATGGGTGTTCAGTTGAGCTTTTGATTTACTGTCATACAATGACCCCTCATTTCCTTTTTTATTTAATATGTCTCTCATCTCATTTACTCAGAGTTTTACTTTCATTTCGTCTCTTGTTTGTTTGTGAGAAGAAAGTGGAATCATCACACTGATTAGGAATTATCTTTTACGTAAAAACATGTCAAGTTTGTAGTAAATCTAACACAAAGGTTAAGTTGCTCTTCATCTTTTCATGCATCTAAGTATGACTTGTGACATACTGCATGTTATAAAGATTCAGCACAGCATGTGTGTGAATGGGGTCTGACAGCGGGGCAGGGTGGAGACAACTCATGTAATCAGGGAGGTGGGGTATCAAAAAATAAGCAGCCTGTCCATCCCTGTGTGTGTGTGTGTGTGTGTGTGTGTGTGTGTGTGTGTGTGTGAGTGTGTGTGTGTGTGTGTGTGTATGTGTGTGTGTGTGTGTGTGTATGTGTGTGTGTGTGTGTGTGTGTGTGTGTGTGTGTGTGTGTGTGTGTGTGTGTGTGTGTGTGTGTGTGTGTGTGTGTGTGTGCATGCTGGGATTCCTCATGCCTGTCTCATTGTCCTGGGCCCTGTAAGACAAAGGGTTAAGTAAATGTTTGGGGAAGATAAGGCCACTCACCCTGACAGGCAGCAGGCCCCACTGCCCAGGGGGACCCAGACCCAAATACATCACACACGCACACTCACACACTCACACACTGTATGTACATTCACACAAAGACACAAATTGTCTATTAAAATGATCTATCCCTCCGTCTCTCACATATTTATATTTGACTCCTGGAACTACCATTGTCTCGCACAGTTCCAGGTTTGAACTTGGTGAAAGTGTTGGCTACGTAGAAGCCAGTTAGTTTCCATCTCTAGCAGCAAGTCTGGCAAGCACAACACACTCATTCCTGTTTGTCCAACTGGTGAGGACTTTAGAGAGAGAGCTCAGCCTGACATCACAGCTCTCTGATAAGGTCTACAAGGGGCTGTGGGCGGACAGTGTAGCGGAGGACTATGAATTCTTGAACTTTGATGTCTTGAGCCAGTTTGAGAAAAATCCACGTAGTCTTTGTGTGGCTTAGCAGACCATATAAACCATTTACAATGACAAAGTTGCTGTCTCTCTTCTGTGTCTCACTATTATATTTTTCAAAGGATACAAGTGAGTTGAAGATCTGTAAATTCCTTTTTGTGGTATGGAGGCTGACTGAATACTAAAACACACATGAGCCTCAGCCGATGTTTTATTGGAGAAGAAGCCAGTAAGGCATGTTAATAGGAGCTGTAATGTGTCATTATTGCAAAAAGAACACTGAAAAAGGAGCCGCTTGTCAGTTTGATAGCACCTTAGCAGACCTGAGACATTGCACAACTCTTAAGATTTGTTTAAACTTTCTTGAGTTATCATATTATTTAGCTAGAGTTAAATAAGTTGATGACAGAAGTTCCCCTTACCTTTTCAAAGTTTAATTTCGAACCGAATCACAATGTTTCCATAACTTTAACTAGGCTAAGTAGCCTACTAACTTTCCCTGAACTAACCAAGTCGTTTTTGTGCTTAAACCCAACCCAACCTTAACCATCACATTATCATATCATAAAGCAGATTTATTTTTTCAACTGTGATTGTAACAGTTGGAATAATGTCATTCTGCCAATAGTGGCATTACATTAGAACATTGTTCTGTGTATTGTTGCAGGAAGCAGAGAGCTGGAGACTCCAAAATGGAAAAATGTCGCTTAGCTGTGTTGCACCATGTAGTTGTATTCAACCTCTGTCTGCTCCACAAAAGAGGAATGGTTTAAGACCATTAAGAGACGGGAGTCAAAGGTAAATAGTATAGGTCTTTTGAATAAACTGTGCAAACTTGTTGTCCTGCTAGCAACTATCCATGAGCTTGCTAACTGTGATTTGTCAACAAACTAGCAAACTCAGAGAGTTTTCCCGTTTTCAAAAAATGTAATAAAATTATGTTCAAACCTTAGAAATAAATACTAGAGGGGAGTAAACAAAACCGTACAGAGTAAAGTGTGACAAGTGCAACCATGTTGCCGGCCAGCAAGCATGTTAACAGTTAGCTCGCTAGCTAGACAGGTAGATCAACTAACTCTGTGAGTAGTCACTACATCACGCTTAATATGTTTTGTGAAGACATGCGGATGGGTTTCAATAGTGTTATGGAAACCTTATGGCCTTTGACTATTGACAGATGGAGTCGTACTGTATAGACTAGACCAGCATCGCATCATCAACCGCCAACCGCCGAGGCTGAGCTCCTTTTTGGGGGAAAGAATCTTCACATGAGGATAGAAACAAGAAGATGCAGAAAAACTGTTGCAGAAACAAACAAAGTTTTCACACTAAGACTTTGAGTCACATAAGATAAGAATATAACTGTTAGTGTGGTAAATAGCTGAATAGCTTGGACAGTTATGGATAGCTAACTTAAGTAGGAGGCAGCTGCAGTAGGAGTAGCTATAGCAGCGTCAGACTTCTCCAAATAAATCTCAGCCTAGCCTAAATCAAACAGACTATTAACAGGCTGGTTATTTGCAGACAACAATTAGCCTAACAATAAAATTCAATAAAATATGTATTATTAATTTATTAACATTTTTGAAAATGCTTGGGTTCAGGCAATAACTAGACATGTCTATAAAACAAACATTTGTTTAACAAGAAATAAACGTATACAAAATCATAATCCAAACACATTGCCATCTTTATTTTCTATCACCAAAAAAGGTTGGGCAGCCTCGATGTTTTGCAAAGAACCCATATGTGCTGTAAATTATTGTCAAAACATTGCTGAAAACATGGCCTTAGTTGTCCTACCCAATAACACAAAGCATCTGTATCAATGGACAACATTTCCCCAGACTATCTAATCACCTCACAGATAATCTTTCTTCACAGACTATGAGCTCATGAGGTTGTCCCCCATCACAATAACAATTGAGGGCAGCAGAAGCAGACAGCTGTATTAAACAATGCCACCCACTCACTGTGGAACCTCTGCGGACCCACTCATTAGTGACCACTGATCGCTGGAGATTGGGAGTTTGTAGGCGTTATAATAACCTGAAAGGGCGTCTCCTAAGCCTCCTCTCTCTTTTACTTTTCTCTCTCTCTCTCTCTCTCTCTCTCTCTCTCTCTCTCTCTGTCTCCCCCTCACTCTCCCTCCCTGCTGGGCTTTATCAGCGGTCCTGGTCAATGTACCACTGTCATGTCTTGATGTGATTTATGTCACAGGCTGTGAAGTCGACTTATCTCCCTCCTCTCCCAATTCTCTCCCCCTCCCCTCCTCCACCTTCCGCACCTCCTCCACTGCCCTACAGAGGGTTGGCTCCCTCTGTCTCAGCCAGCCTGGCTCCTCCAGCAGGAACAGGGAGGAGAGATTTGGGTTGGGGGAGGTGGGAGACAGTGGAGGTGTGAGAAGAAAATTCCTTTCCAGGCATCCACCTGTCAGGTAGATTATGGCCATTATCAAAGTCTGTTTGCAGGTCTTGGGGAGTACTACTGCAAATATGAAATAAGTTGTATAAAACCTTTTGTGAGTCCAGAGGGAATAGTGTGAAATCTGACAAATTACCTCAAGTGATGTCACTTGAGTCTGTGTTGGTTGGGGCTGAAGACTAGTTTGAAAATGAAAAAAAAACAGGGGATGTGGAGTTAGAAAGAAGTGAGTTTACCAGGCCTCTGTAGCCCGCTCCTCATATCTGCTTGAGGCTAACAGACGGAGCTATATTACTAGCATAACAAACCTGAATCTCCAACTCGGCAATTGAGTTACATTGAGGGCTATGTAGGCGCCAGGTTTTGACAAGGAAATATGGAATAAAAAAGATAATATCTCTGGTTCTGCTGCATTGACAGGGTAACATCAAGTGTGGTTTAATACCACAGCACAAACTCCTTGAACAGCTACGTTTTTCAGAAATACAACAGAAGAGCAGCTGGTGTTTCTGTTTACAGTGCAACAAACCCATGCTGTTTTAACAAAAAAGTGAGTCAATAATATTTGCACAGTCTGATTTAATGCTGCACATTGGGTGAGTTTTCCACACAACGGCAGGGCACAGTAAAGTTTGTTACCTTGCTAGTTGCATGTGTTTTCCCGTATGTATGGCAAATTCATTTCTGAATGTACACATTAAATGGTTATTGCCAACCTTAAATAGTATCGCAAATAGAGTTCTTCTTACAATTGCACATCATTTATACACATTATTGTGTGTGTGTGTGTGTGTGTGTGTGTGTGTGTGTGTGTGTGTGTGTGTGTGTGTGTGTGTGTGTGTGTGTGTGTGTGTGTATGTTTTCTCATCCATTCACGTTTCCCATCCTCATGCCTCTCCTTCCTCTGGCCTTTGATGTGCTTTTAAAGTGGCCCGTGCGCTCTCTGCTTTCCCTCTCACTTGACAATTGTTTATTAGTTTTGAAATGGTCTTAGAGGACCTTATGTGTCTCTCAATGGCATACTTAAAGAGAGAATAACAGGCTTTGAAACAAAGAGAGAGTCAAACGATAGGAAGTGGAGGAGAGGCAAAACAAAATGAAGGAGCACTGCAGAAACTGTTTATGACTTTTATCTAGGTTATTATGGTGCAGTTTGCTAGTTGGATAGGCATGCTTGACAAAATCAATGGCTAAAAAGGATGCACGGAGAGCAAGAGAAGAGAGAATGAATAGAAAACAATGTAAGAGTGCGAAGGAGTGAAGGAGCAATGAACAGCAGAGGAGGAAATAAAGACTTACAAGGAGAGAATGGGTGAGCCAGACCACCCAGGTGTCCTGCTCCTCTCTGCAGTAAGATGGATGCTTTCTGGTTGGTCCATTGCCAGCTTCAGGTTTGATCTTGTGACTCAGCATCCACAGCACCATGACTCTAACCTGGATCAGAGGGTTAATGGTTGAATTAAATGCCTGTATTATTGTTCTTACTCTCAAAATTGTAGAATATAGTAGAGCAACATGCTAGGAAAAGATGTTTACAAAGTTCATTCATCTGAAGTTACTTTATGCCACATAAGCGAAAGGAGGAACCCGGTTCCCGATTTGCAGTCGTAGCTTTTCTTCATCCTGCTTTGGTAAACATGGAGCAGAAATATTTAAAATATGTCCACTTTAATTCAAATGTCTTCCTTCTGTCTTTATAAGTTTGCATTGCATTTGTACATTGAAACACACCCCCAAGTAAAACTTGTTTAGTCTTTACTAGCTGCTTCTGTGAGTAGAGGAACAGATCAGATGCACAGCACAACAGTCAAGCTTCAAAAACGCTGGATCCTAGACTTCCCTATAATGCAAGTCCAGCCCAGTATCTCAGCCCAGGAATAATGTTCATATTTGACGATTCCACACCTCATGATTTATATCCAATCCCAGCGAACCGGGCATGTGCGAGAATTAGTGTGCACTACACGTTGCAAGGTGGAAAGTAAGGCTGTGGAGGTCAGGCTGGTGACTAATGTTTGTCTTTTTAATAATCACACAGCTCTTTCCACAACCAAGTGGTTTAGTTGTCTAACCTTAATCATACCGTAACCAAAGTTTATTTAGCAAAACTAATATATTTCACGAACATTAACCTTACAATAGTTACCATGTGCAAATATTGTAGAAAGAGATCATTTCTTAAAACTTTTACTATTGGGGTACCTTGGTGGCATCCATGAACCGCAGAGTCTACAGTTTGAATATGGCCTTCTGTTGCATGTCGTTCCCAACCTCTATTCCCACACACAATCTTCACTTAGTAGTATGTGCCATGTCCATGAATCTGACAGTTACTCACCAGAAGGTTTGAGTCAGGTTTTGCACAAAATCTTCAGTCCAGTGAAATGAAGTGAACTAACACGGAGTAAGTGCTCATTGGTTTATTGGTTAAAGCCCTTAATATATGTATTTAGTTACTCTAGGTCGGGGGTAATAAGTCAGCTACAGTTTATTTGCTTTATTTTATTAATAATAATCAACACCATCACAGGAAGACAGTAAACACACACAACTTTACTCTCTCTGGGTTAACATCAGAATCTACTTTTGCACTTGTTATGCTCTTAACTGGTACACTCACATCTGTCTCCTGTAGAGAGCTGGAGGTAGGGGACATGATTGAACAATTTATATGTTTCACATAAACAATAATACATGTGCTGTAACTGAAAATTAAATAATCATTATTAGAGTAATATTATCAAACTTAATTCTACATCAATCTAAAAATAATATAGAGGAATTATTTCAAATAGAAATATATACATATATATATATGGAGTAGTAGTCCTAAATGAGTAAGATAAAGTTAGCACACCCACATAGGTGTTTTCACTTATACAACTCATAAGACCTCTGCTCTGGTTTAAGTTGGGTGGAGCTAAATCATAATGCAAGTACCAATAAGAATGATCAAAGTGTAAGTTGTCCCGCCTTTATAGGTGCAATAAAGCTAGCAGTGTAAGGGAGATGTCTGTACACACCTACACAGTCACGGGTCGTGTCTAGATGGAAACCCTCGATTTGAAAAACTCAGGCGAGATGGTTTAGGTTAGACATTAACCTCGAATGGTTAAGTTTAAAATAGGGCAAAAAAGTGAATTGTGTGAGTGGACCGTGGAGGATTAGGGTGTTTGAAAAAGTACACCTAAAAGTATTACGTATGGTAACTATGTTTACAGTACGTTACTAATGTCCCTGTTTAATCTGATCAATATGGCATCATGACTGACTTTTTACTTTGGTATAATTTACATGATGAGCCGATCACCTTTGTTCCACCAGTTAAACTATGCAGTCAAATCAAGAGAACAAATCTCCGTCCGGTCTTCAGCATGTAACCACTTTACTCATACTTCTTCCTTGACTTTCTCCTTTCATCCCCTCTCTGAACTCTATCCCTCACTTTCACCTCCTCTTTATACCTCTTCCCTCTCGTTTCCCCTCTGCCCTTCTCTTCCTCTTGTTCCCCTTCTTATCCTTCTCTGGCGTCCAGCCTTTCCCCATCCGTCTTTCCTTCCCATTCCTCTTCTCTGCCATCCTCTACAGGTCCTACCACTGATCATTTTTCAGCTCTGCTTCAGCCATTGCGGCGGTTGTCCCTTATCGGCCCACGAAGAGGCTAAGAAAACAGTGTGATCCTTATAGGACTAGATGGTGTAATTGCCTAATTGCTTATTTTCTCCCGTCAGGGGTTTCTGCTTTCTGTCAGGCAGGCAGGAGCCCATAAACACTGGCCAGCTATTCCCAGCATCTCCCTCAATGTCACCGTTTTCTGCTGTTTGATTGGTTTAACTCAGAGCCAGGGCCTATCGCTCATTGGCTCCTCCCAGGATGAATGGCCCCGCTGACAGCCAATGGGGCCACAGCAGGGTGAGAAGGGTGAGTGAGAGAGTAAACAGCATTTTTCTGGAGTCAGGGACATGCAGGGCTCTCTTTGTTGGGAATTCCATGCAATGTTTCCAGTTTTGGTTCCCAGGAGACCTAAAGGCGTTCATAATTGTAACTCAACAATACGATAGCTAACCATTACTGGTAACAACAGCTAGATCTGAGATGTTTGCATGCACACCAGTTGACGGTAAAGCATCTGAGACTGGTTCAGTCATGCACAAGAGTTATATGTTTTAGGGCATTTTAAGTAACAATTACTCCTTAAACAGGGAGATTGAAAGTTGTGGAGTGTTACATGAAGGCTGCGGCCTAAAAACAGTGCATAAATCAGGGCAAAGTGTCTGCTTCTCTCTATCTCCCTCCTCCAAAGCTCCCTCTACTCGAGCACACTCACTCCATCCAAGGCCAAGCAATCTGTTTGCTGAGGCAGAGAGGGCTGAGTGAGAGAGGAGCTCGCTGTATGGAGAAAGAGAAAGAGTTGTGAGAAAAATATTGGTCATCTCAAAACCATCTTTTACCCTCCTCTCTCAGGCTTCAGTCCATTCGTCTGGCTGGAAACCCCCATGTGATAGATGTTCTCTGGGTCTCTCAGACTCTCTGTCCTCTGTCCATCTCTATTAGCTTGAATGAAGATAGATGTGAACATGCAGTTTGCTCATGTGGCCATCATTTTAAACCATTTCATTGGAGATGGTGTGAAAGTGCGTAGAACTAGAGTCAGGTTGTGACGAATAAGAGAAAATGTAAAACAGAAATAGATTGAGAGGGAAAACACAGTACCACTACGCTTTTATCAGCAGAGCCACACACTAATCTGAGGGAGGAAGCCTGTAGGCGTCCTGTCATGGAGTCAAACGCACACAGGAAACAGCCTGCTACAGACAGGAAGTCAGCAGCAACACAACAACAAGGCTCACACAGTCCTGCAACAACAGCTGCTTATTGTAAACTACTGATACACAAACAAACAAATCAACTCAGAGACAGGTGTGCGTCTGCCTGTCTGGCTGCTCGTCTATCTGCGTGTAAGAGTGTATACGTACGGAGGGAGCAGGTCTGGTTACTGCTGCAAAGTGTGTTAACACTAGAGAAGTGGAGTCGGTTGTGAGAGAGGGACCTGAACACTTTATAGCTCTCCATTTGGTCATACAGGAGAAGACTGATATAGATGGATATGTAAATTGCGTTGCTTTTAATTTGTCCAGTAGTATGCAAGATTAGCAGCAGACAGAGAGATATACGCACACACCTGTGGCGGAGATAATAACACAATATACATACCTCTTTCCCAATGTCAGCTTAACCTTCTAAAGGATAAGCGGAAACAAATCAAACAAACCCTGACAGAGAGAGAAGACTAACACCAGCTGCAGGGGAGGCTACTAACTCCAAAAAGACTAATTTATGGGAATCATTTAAAGTCCTACGTTCACCTCATGCACCATCAATAAAACATTTTGTAGCCTACTGGACGATAGATAGAGGATAATGTTTTTTTTTAACAACTTAATATCAGTGTACATTTTTCAGATTCAACTGATTCCCTGTTTTTTATGACGTACCACATGATCAGCTGCTAATGAGTAACGTTCATTAGAACCATTCAGATCCGCTTGGACACATTGACACACAGACCCAACACTCTCAGAGCCAATTGGATGCATTAAGACGTCCAGCTAGCAGTCAGTGAATATCAGGGACACAAAGAGGATGTTGTAGGTTATGTTGGCATCACTTAAAAGGTACAACCACCAAATTACCACTCAAGTTGGTGTGTGTGTGTGTATGTGTGTGTGTGTGTGTGTGTGTGTGTGTGTGTGTGTGTGTGTGTGTGTGTGTGTGCGTGTGTGTGTGTGTGTGTGTGTGTATTTGAGAGACCTTGGGAAATCCTTAAACTCTCCGGTTCTTTCCTGTGTTGTTACAGTATACACTGACTCTAATTTGATAGTCCCATATGATAAAAACAAAATTACCTTCACACACACACACACACACACACACACACACACACACACACACACACACACACACATGCACCTTTATAGTGAACAGCATGTTGAGATCTGTGGTTTTGTACCATAAAACCTTGGAGACAGACTTACCCTCACACTCACACACACGCACACACACCTGTGTACACATTCACAACACACAAGTTCAGTCTTTGGCACTTTCTTCCCCTTTTTCACTTCATACTTCCTTCTTATTAATACACACTGTCCCGCTCACCTCAGCCTGTTCGGCCTCTCTTCTCTTCTGTCTTACTGGGGTTTGTAATATTTATCCTACCTCTCTGTTTGTTTGACGTCCCAGGTTTATTCATCGCTCTGGGTGGCCTGGACCACGCTGCCAGCTCCTGATGCTCTCTGTCTCAGCCACAGAGAGGACACTACATTATTCTCATTCACACTAATATGCACACCTACGTCAGTGCTTTTTAAAGTTCAGCATGCTGTACAACAGGACTGAAGTTGCTTGTGACTTTTATTACTATTATTACTCATGGAGGAGAGGCTCTTGCTGGTAACAGCACGAGATGTAAACATTAATAGCGTCCTCCTCGGCTGCGCTGTAACATTAGCTAGATGAGTACATTCACACTTCCTTCTGAGCGGTGATACTGTTGGCAAGTATAGTTCAGTAGAAAGAAAATAGTTCCTACATGAAACTGCTCACAACAAGCTCTGTGGATTATCTTCAGTAACCGGCTCATGATTTCTAGAAAGAGACATCGCTGTTGAGTTTTTCAAATGTATTTTTTTTTAGCACCACAAGCCAAGTTTCTTCTAGTTCCATTATATTGGCAGACATTTCTACAGCCGATAACTCCGACACATAGCAACTCACACCAAAACCTTCTAGATTTGTAAATACACACACTGACACAAACACACACACACACACACACACACACACACACACACACACATACACACACACACACACACACACACACACACAACCTTATCTGGAGATCACCCACCCATATTTGATGAGGTCAGCCAGAGATGGAGCCGGCTCTTGTTGATGCTTGGATGTTCGGTCCTTTATGTTCAAGAAAAATGCATTTAGCTGATTTGTGGGCTGTGGTGTTAACTGTACTTGTGCATTAATAGGCTAAATGCACAGGTGTCAGTATAAATACATCGACAGTATATACAGTACAATATAACAGAAACGAAGCCTCTTAAGAACCACTGTTTAATCATATAAGCTATTTGATAGACACTCCTACAAAAGCCACCTGCCTTGCCTCTGAGCTGTGTGTCTAATAGGAGTGGTGCATATCTTTTTTCTTTTTTACCAGTATGGCTCACACAAGTCCTGTGCAACACACTTGCTCACTCACAAGTCACCTCTGTATTCACAGTCAAGGATTTCCAGAGTGCACCTGTCAAAGCAGCTGGGCCTCACTAAGCAGGACAGATTTACACCGTCAACCATTACAGCTATTACAATGCCTCCCTCACAGAAATGCAAACGGTTTGTCAGATTCATAGGCAGCCATGAGTTAGTGTGAAGTGTCTGGCCTTGCACTGCTCTGCCATGCTCTCCTCCCCCTAGTGCCTGACATGGAGAGAGCTGCATAAACATTTATGCAGCAGTATTTTTTAAAGGCCCTCTGCAGTGTCTTGTAAATCTGCCCGCTGCTTTGATGTCTTATCTGCATGAGTGTGTGTGTGTGTGTGTGTGTGTGTGTGTGTGTGTGTGTGTGTGTGTGTGTGTGTGTGTGTGTGTGTGTGTGTGTGTGTGTGTGTGTGTGTGTGTGTGTGTGTGTGACTATTGTTTATGTATGCATGGACACTTAGCATATGCATTTCTTGTTGCTCATTATCACTTAGGAATTGTATAGAATTAAAGTTATGTCCCCAATATAAATAATTGTGGGTTTTAAAAGTTATGATATCAGAAATAAACGTTGTATTGAAGCCCTGAGGGACAAGTGAGTAGAAAATTAATTCTGGTTATCCAGCTGCCCAATGCTCCTAATACTAAAACGGATTAAATGCCGAGTCTAAATGTCACTGTCTGTGCTGTGTGCATGTGGGACGATTTAAAGTTGATTCCATTCCAAACCTCCAATTTCCATTTCCATTGTAATACTCAGCCACAAGAGGATGAAGTGCACCACTACCCCATGTTCTCAATAGGACAAAAGGAGGCTCCATACTACTAAGGCTAATACATGACAGTAATGTTACATGTTGCTAACACACAATACCTATGTACATTATGCTTAGTGCATGGAGAAATTAAAACACACCTGGAAGTCCTATTTAAAGCATGGGGTAGTGGTGCACTGAAATAAGTATTACAACAACAAACAATAAAAAAATACTAAATGAAGGAATTTACAAAGATTATCCTGGCTAAACCTTTTTTGCACCTGTTTTGAACCCTAACCCTTAATCAAAGGAGAGAGAACTATTTAGATCAGACTTAGAAAATGGATGACAGAATGTTTACTTTATATAAGTAATATAAGTACTTTTGTACTTTTGTATAAATATATATATGTATTGGTATATATATGAATTGATTTTCTTTTTTTATTATTAACTTTAATTTTACATAGAACAATCATCAGAAATGTTTTTTAATAATATGAAATAGTTCGACACAGTTCGACTCCTTAAATGTCATGTCCTTCTCTCTCCCTCGTCTTCTCTCTCTATGGAAATAAAGGCAAAAATGCAACAAAAAAACTATTTTCAAAATATTCTAAATTAACGAACCCATTGGGTTTAAAAAGCCAGAATTGGGCCCAGAGTCAATGCACTAATTTAAGATTTAAGACACATTCTCCTGAAAATCATAGATTATTGAAGCATTACTCATAGCTCATCTCCTCTTGGATGGGAAATAGAAGAATTATATCAATAAATTAAAGAAGTGAAAGCAAACAAAATATCAAAAACATTTAGTTAATATTCCCAAAGGAACAGTGACAATGTCTGTGTGATTAGTTCCCCTTGGGCCTATCGCCTCCTCAACAGATTTGTTAAATGCTGTTTATGTAACGGAGAGAGAGAGAGAGACTCCAGTGATTTACAAGCCTGTGAGTGTTTTAGTGATGGTTAGTGCAGGTCAAGGTAATGATCATAAATAAGAGGTGCAGGAAAGGAGAAGAGGAGAAGGAAGGCGGGGAGAGAAAGAACAAGTAAGAGAGGGTGGATGAACATCATAACAAGTGAAAGAGGGTGGATGAACATCATAACAAGGACGGGTTCAAATTCCTACAGCTCAAAGATGTCGTAACTTACAGCACCCTGTGTTGACCCAAAAAGAGAGCTGTGAAAGCGGGTGGTGGGCTCGATGGCAACTTGGAAATAGTTCACACTGCGTTTCAGACGTCTCTTTTTATGGAATAATCTGTAGAAACATACATTATTAATCTGAATGTTTTGTTTTGCAGCCGTTTATAACATGTTTACTTAGTGGAAATGTATGCATAACTAAATTAACGAGTTGCACCAAACAAAGTAGTTATATTGAGATCATTTTTTACTAAATATTTCACCCGGTTCAAATGTTTTCAGGCGATTAAATTGGCATCATCAGTGGTAATTAGCCTGATAGATGTGGCTCATAAGGGGGCTGCTACAGCAACTAGTAGGTTTCATCATCGATTCACCTGGTTGAAAGGCGGTCACCGCTGATGAAGCCAATTTAATTGGCTGATAACATTCGAAATGGGTGAATATTTACACCCAGTAACTGCCCGATGCAGTAGTATGTATGGCTACTGTAGTTGAACTAGCTAACTGACAGAACTAACGTTATCTTGCTCGTATGCGACACGTTTAGATTGAAGGTTAAAAGAGATGATAGGATATGGTCGACATATCTGTCCTGACACTTAATGCTGTTTAACAGTCATGTGAATAGGGAAGATTTCAAATGCAAGTTTACAAACACAACCCCATATACCTCAAATTAAATGAGCTGAAAAACGCCGTACATGACTATAGAGCTAAAGGGAATAACTACAGGGTGATAATTATCTGTGGATTACACAGAACGAGTGAAGACTTTCACATACAAGCTGTCATGTGATCCATTTCTAATATTAATAATCATTAGACCCAATACCCCTCTCTAAATATGAAAAACATCTAAACCAGAATAGCAAATACACATCTACAGCAATGATTGCACATGTGCCAGATAAACACCACATGCTATACAGTAGACACTTAAGGAAAAAGGACTAACTTTGAAGTAACTTCAAACTTAAAAAGCTCATCAAAAGGGATTTTTTTCCAATTTGCATTGTTAGTAACCAAGACAAAGAATCTACTGCCGTGCTAGCGGAGTGGACGTTTGCGGTTGTAAGTACAGCGGTGCTTTGAGTCAGCATGCTAACATTTGTGTATTAGCACTAAACACATATTACGATGAACACTGGTGAGAATGTTACTATTTAACTGGGTGTTTGGTCAAAAATCAAAGTTTTGGACAAAGTGAAAGTTCGACCGCATGATGGTGCTAGATGAAACGTCAGATGATCACCACACGTCACTGAGATTCATCCTCTGAAGACCATGCATGTCTCTATCTAATTTTGCCTCAATCCATTTTGTAGATGTCACGGTATTTCAATGGATAAATGAACATGTTGACGTGCTGGAGGCCATAGAGGAAAACTCAGACCTTGAATATCTTCGCCAATCCATGGTTTAGCTGGCCAAACATTTCACTCAATAACCAAAAAGGTCAACCTTATGGGGACGCTAGTGGAAAGGCCAGGACAGATTCACCAAAGTAATTCGGAGACGTCATCATGGGTACATGATTGTATGTACAAAATGCCATAGCAATCCAATAGAAGATGGGATATTTCAGTGTGGGCCAAAGTGGTGGGTTAAAATCGTGGCTGGGCAACAAAGGGAAGCTCATAGATAAAGTGTTTTCACTTTCATTTGCAGTGTCGTTTGTTAAATGTATCCATAACAGTAAAGACCAAGTTATTCTGTCAACAGATTTTACTAAATGCATCAACCCAGACATGCAAACACACTTACACTCTCACACCCACATTCATACACTCACAGACTTAGCTATGGTCTGTGTTATTATACCCAGAAGCCCTTGAGACAGACGCACCCTGTAAAATACACACATATTCTGATAGGATTGTGTCGTTGTAGCTTTCTGTTTGTTCATGTTACTCATGTTCCTCTTGGATTGGCTGTTTTGAACAGAGGACCAGCTACACTGAACTGCACCTGCACTTCCTCCACATCAATTTATGACTCCACGGCCTAAAACTGGATGGAAAATAAACATTGTATTTACTGCTTACATGGAAGCTGAACTGTGCACAAGTAGTAACACAATCAACTGCTAAGTGTCCATTCAATTCTGAGGGGAATAATTATTCCTGAAATTTCTTAGCATAATGTTCATATAATGTTTGCAGCTTTTTCATCATTTGATCTGACTTTAAATATGTTCACCTTGACCACTGAGCGCTAATCTAAGAAGTGAGTCGTCTCTGCAGCGAAGGAAAAAATGACAGCGATGAATTGCAGGCTTGACCTTTAACCCCTGGATCACCATGTGCACACTCCACTCATGGTCGCCTGCTCAACTTCCCAAACAACCCAAACTGCTTCACCCTACTGTTAAGAGTCATTAATTACGACGACTGCTTGAGTGGAGTGTGGGAAAGTTTTGGGTCGTCATAAACTAAAAAAAGGCCTCAAAAATATTCTGCTCTAACTAGAATCATGTTGATCCTCCCCCTGCTTCAAGGTTCAACTGGTCCCTCTTGTGGATGAAAATGTACATTACACTCATGTGTGAGGCATTCAATTCACGGCAACTTTATTAACATGAAAGAGAAGTTCTGAATTTTGCTGTTAGAATTTGACTAAAAGTAGAAATGTTGAGCATATAACCCCAATCTTAAATTCCCCTTCATTCACTACCTATCAACGTTAGATCATCAACACTAATGACTTATAAAGTTATAAACGGGCATGCCCCTTCATACCTGTCTGACCTGCATCTTTTCTCAGCTAATAGGGCTCCTGTCTGTTCCAAGAGCTAAAAAGCAGCTGCAGGGTCTCTTTGCAGTTGTTATGTATGTCATTGTGGTCATTTTGCTCCCCTTTGTGGTTGTTATGTTTCTCTTTGTGGTTGTTATGTTTCCCTTTGTGGTTGTTATGTGACTCTTTGTGGTTATTATGCGTTTCTTTTTGGTCATTTTGCATCTCTGATCATTTTGTCTCTCTTTATAGTCCTTATATGTCTCTCTTCGGCTCATTTTCTGTCTCTTTGTAGTCATTTTGCGTCTCTTTTTGATCATTTTTGTGACTCTTTGTGGTCGCTTTGTGTCTTTTTGTGGAGGTTTTCTGTGTCTTTGTGGTTGCTTACTCTCTATTTATGGTTGTTTAGTGTTTCTTAATAGTTTTTTATTGACTTTCCAACAAGAAATGTTTTCAACTCAGACAGAAGCTCGGTTCTCTGGTCCCTTGGCCCTGTGCCTATGCCCAGGAGGCCTATTCACTAATGTTGCAGGGGGGTCACAAAATTGTTTGTAGATAAAGCAATAAAACATTTTTTTTGAAAGAATTAAAGTTTTTATTTAATTTAATTCCAATTCTTTTTTTTTGCTTTGCCATTCACATTCCCTCCATCGCTGTACTTCGCGAACGGCGGTGACACACACCTACAGTCTGAGACAGAGTGGAGGAAAGGAGCACCACGCTACACAAGTGTGGGGGTCCTTGGCCCGAAAAACGTTGAAGACCCCTGTATTAAGCTATAGCAATTAAAGTACCTGTCTGTCCTGCCAACAGGAATATTGCTAACTTTCTGAAAACACGTTATCTCTCTAACCTTCTGTTTGCTTGTTGACCAACAGCCCTAAGCACAAGCATCCATGCTGTGTGCCTCTATCCCTGCTCCTCCCTCTCCTCCCTCTCTCTGCCTTTCTCTCATCCTCCCTCTCTCCCGCCCAGCTCCCCAGGACTCCTCCTCTCTCCCTTTCTCCCTCTCTCCCGCTTCTCCCGCCCTTGGAGAACTCTCCAAAGAAGAGGGCGCTCCCTCTTCTCCTCCCTTCTCACTCCCCCGACGCCTCTCCCTCTCTTCCTCCGCTCCCTCTCTCGTCCGTCTCGCTCAAAGCTCATCTCGCCCTCCCCTCTCCCCGCTCACCTCTCCTATTCCTCCGCGCTCTCTCTCACTCTCCCTCTCTCTCTCCCTCTCCTCTCCTCCTCTCCTTTATCTCTCTCTCCCTCTCTCCTCCCTCTCTCTTCCTCTCTCCTCCCTCTCTCTCCCCTGTCCTGTTTTCCCTCCTTTGTTCTCTTGTAAATTGTAAGTGTTCAGTGAGGTGTTTGGAAGCACCTAGAAGTTTTTCGACTTCTTCCCATATCCATATTCCTCATATAAATCTTAATTGTCATTTTGAATTTCCATGTTTACTATTATTATATTGGTCTATTCTGTTGTCCATCCGGGATGAGGGATCCCTCCTCTGTCGCTGTCTCCTACTGAGGTTTTTCTCCGAGAGCATCAGTGAACAATTACAATAAAAACATAAGTGTAGACGGCTGTAGTACATGTAACAGCAGGGAGTGGCAGGAAGAACAAGAAAGAGGATGACGATGAAGATGCTGCCTCAGCCATGTCAGGCCGGTTATAAGGAATCTGGTTTAGGAATCAGGAAATTGCGTTCCTCCGATCAAGCATGCTTCATGTCTATTGTGTAGTTTCAGACACAACATACCTGTCATTGCTGTTCTCTCTTGTTTGTCATCAAATGTACATACCAGTACCACAGTCATCGGGTCCACCGCACCCTGTCGCTGCTTTATGGCCCGTTTCACACACACACTCTCACACACACACACACACACACACACAAACACACACACACACACAGACACACACACACACACACACACACCACAATGCCACCTATAGTGTATATACAAGGACATAATTAAATATATAACTTCTTTATTACAAGTTAGAACAATGTACACTAGAATTATTAGCACACTCTGTGTGATCACCTCTGGGTCTCCATCTGTACAGTTGTTAAGTGATTACTTTAAAGTTTGAGACATAGTGAGTCTTTTAAACTATTTATTGCAGTTAAACGTTCTGAGGGTTATAAATCATGTCAATATTTTAAGTTCAGTTATAAATTAAGATTAAATTCAAAACATTTAGTTTCACTCTGTCTTTCTAACGTCTTGTTTGAAAGAACCAGGCTTCTGTGTTGCACGTTTGTGTTTCCCAAACGGTTTGGTCCCTCTATCCCCGCAGGGCTTTATGGAGCCGGTTTAGCCGGTTATGTGGGATTTCAGCAGAACAGGAAAATCAAGGGCGAACTTGCCCAGGCCTCAGTGTTTGTGTTACTTAAGGGGATGACAGCTTCAACCGGTTTTTTTGGGGTGGAGAGAGAGGAGAGAGGGGAGGGTGTGGGGCGTTCTCCCTTGCCTCGTTCTCCCTTTTCCTCTTCATTATCGCACTTCTTTCCCTCTGTCTCTGTATCACTCAGTCCATCTCTAAAGTCTGAGCGAGTGGACGGCTGGAGGCATCCTCGGCTGAATGAGGTGAGTTGTTGCCTGAGGATCAGAATATATTGTCTGACAGGTGGGTAGAGGGGGTGTAGGTATGTGCGGCTGGCTGGGGGTGAGGTCTGAGCTGTCATACAGGACATACTGGCCTTTTCATGCTCATTATAGTGTGTGTGTGTGTGTGTGTGTGTGTGTGTGTGTGTGTGTGTGTGTGTGTGTGTGTGTGTGTGTGTGTGTGTGTGTGTGTGTGTGTGTGTGTGTGTGTGTGGGTGGACGGGAGTTTTAAGGTCAGTTGCCACACTTCTTTAACACAAAGCTGTAAAAAAATTCAATCAGGCATAGATTTACAATACAGCATGTCGTCTATATAAATAAATATAAAGTTGTTTGTGATGCCTTTAATTAAGCAAACACAATGTGCTATAG
>NC_041361.1:21503764-21538764 GCF_900634415.1 Cottoperca gobio
ACGTTGCAAGTGGATCATCTAATCAAATCAAGCAATATCACTTGTAGCCCACAATCATCATTTTATCATAAGTATCCAGAGGTTGAAGAGACACTGCTGTGAATTGTGCCTTTTAAGAAGAAAACAACACACTGATTTGGATGAGGTGATAGCTTTTCTGCATCAGCACAATGGTCAAAGATAGGCGAGACAACGTGCAGCAAAGGGCTGTGGTTGGTACTATGTATGATGGGTAAATACATTTTTCTTCAGAATATTACCCTCCTCCCCAGCTCTGGGATTTAACCTACAATGGCCCTCAGCCACCATCATACTTCTTTGCCTTCTGCCATTTGGTACAACTTTATTTCGACCTCCATCCACGCTTTTCCTTTCGCCTAAAAATACATTTTAAAGACAACTTTGTTGTTCAATGCTCTGATCATGACTTGTGGTTTGTGTTGTAGCGGGAGAGATGAACAACCAGAAAAGGGAGAACAAGGGACTTCGGGATGAGCTCAAGAGTTTAAGAGCAGCACTCGAGTGAGTATATGGTTGTGTGAGTCAACCATCTAGAGGAGGCTCTAAACCTTTTTCTCTAAAGTACTTCTAAAGAGGAGCGGTCAATGCAGCAAATGTTTAACCAAAGTTTGATTTGAACTTTTAAAACAATTTATCCATAGCTTATATGTCAACACATTTTACTTGTATGACCAATATCATAGTAATTACCACTCAGAAAGCATCTCCCTGCTTGATTGTGTTGTGCCTGAAAGCAGTTTGTCACACAGCGACCGTGCTCTAATAATATAAAATACTGTGTGTGCAGCAGAGGCCACAGTGACAGCAGCAGCACCACAGAGGTCAAAACACACAGCTCGCCTGACCTTTCACCTTCTTCTGGACCCGTGACCCTCGTCACTACGGCAACCAGCAGAGCCAGTAACCAGCCAGAAGATGGCAGCGCTGCAGTGAAAACTGAGGCAGAGCAAAGAAGTGAAGGTGAGAAAGAGGAAGAGGATACATTTGTTAATAATCATGCTCATATTCTTACATAAGCTCGTGTTTGTGATCAAACAGAAACACAACACACTCAGTTGAGATGGATGAACAGAAACCACTATGTAAGTTTCTAAATCACTCTCTTTACCTTTAACATGTTCTCTGTTGCATGTGCAGGTCAAAGAAATAGTGTAACATATTGAGGAATATTAAAATTAGCTTTCTGGCTAAAAGTCAGATAAGAAGATCAACACCACTCTCATATCTGTCCAATACATATGAAGCTGGAGCAAGGAGACCGTTCGCTTAGCAAAAAGAGTGGAGAAAGGGGGACCTAGCTAGCCTGGCTCGTCCAAAAGTAAATTTAAAAATGTAATATTAAAGATCATCCACCTACCTGGACATCTAAAGCCTCAATAATTAATTAATTATGTTATATCTCATGTTCTTTTAATCCTCAAGAAGTGTAAAGATGATTAAAGTTCTTTTGGACAGAGCCAGGTTAATTGTGTCTCTTGTTTCTGGTATCTTTTCCCTGGATGTAGCTTCATATTTAGTGAGATGAGATTTGTTTCCAAAATGTCAAATTATTACTTTAATTAATGGTTAACTGGATAGAAATGATTTTTCTTTCTGCCCGTCACTCTCACAGGATTCATACAAGCCTATTTCCTGGAAAACAGAACAGAGTGTGACCCGTGTTGGAGAGAGGAGGTGAGACGGAGGGACATAGGGAAAAGTGCAACAGGCTGTTGTGTCACTTTATGAGAGTGTTGAACATTGAATGGCACACATTAATGATTGGATGTGCCAACATTTAACCAAAGATAAAAACTAGAAGAGATAGAGAAAAAGATCAATTGTTTTGGGAGCCAAAGAAGAACAATCAAAAGTCAGAACTCAGCAATCACTTAAAGATTTAAACCTTACACCACTTGTTACTAAGTAATGCATGCTGCCGACACTGTGGCCTAATGACCTGCACAGACATGTGACTCTTTCCTTATCTGCCTGGCCTGCGTTTCTCATAACTTAGAGCTCGGAGTGATGAAGGACTGGACCAGCGACTCTCCATCCCTCCTCAAGCTCTCCTTCTTAGGAACTCTTCTTCCTCAACCGGCAGAGAAGTGAACCACAGCAGACATGTGCTCCATGCTCCTGTTCCCTGCCGTCCTCAACCAATCATGAGCTGCCCTGCTACTCTCCCCTGGCACTTATCTGAATCCTATGACTGGGCTAGTGCGGTTGATCTGGGGACCAGCCTGGTGGTGCAACCTCCTCTCAAACCAAACCCACTGCGCTTTCCCAACCTGATCCCAACTAGCCAACATGCCACCACTAGAAGGCAGGTTAGTAGCTCTTCCTTGCCCAAGCAGAGCACCTCTCAGCCCTCTGCCAACGAACCAACTACTCAGGTGTTCAGGTTGAGAAATATGTCAGAGCATGTGGAGAATCATACTAAGCCCCGGGAGAAAAAGGAAATCCCGACATCTAAGACTGAGAGGGTCTCTGGTGAGCTTAGAGAGGCGTGTGAGGGGCCTCTGGACCTATCAGAACGAGGAAAGTCCAAATCCAGCCAAACGCCAAGAGATGATTCGCCCTTAGCCTTACAAGATGGAGAGAGAGTACAAAGAAACCCTGACAAGGATGTGAAAGTAAATCCATCTGCAAACGGACCAGTATCATCACCTTCTCCTGTCATCCCTCCCTCGTGCTCCTTTACCCCACCAGCTGAACAAGACGAAGAGTCTACCAGTGACCAGAACCACAAGGTAAGGGTGATTTCACACCTAACCTGTTTGGTTCGGCTTAAGATGAACCAACAGTCCGTTTGCCCGGTTAGTGTGGTTCATTCAGGCTGGCGTGAAAACAACCAAACCGAGATCGTTTGAAGAGGTGGGTCCGATTCCAACTGTACCACTAATAAATTCATCTGCTGATCGTGAAATCTATTCAAGCGATCTTACAACTGATCTGAATAAGGCCATGTATATATCCAATATAACTAAAACTGCTGTGCTTTGTACTTTGTCAAGTGTGTGACAGCAATCCCGCAGTAATAAGCCCCAAATGATTACTGTCTCTGCCTGTTAGACATTATTCATAACTAATAATACTTGCTTATGATCAGTTATTTCTTCATGAGCTCTTTGTGACACCAAAGGACATAAATATACACATCAGAAGCATTAAAGTGCTGCATCACAGAATTTTATTTTCCTACGTGAGGCAGGATGACAACCACCAACACTGTCCAATCACTGAATTACCTGTCAGTCTGCGTAACTTCCTGTTTACTTCTCTTGGTTCGTTTGTTAAAAGTAACTGTATACAGGAACCAGTCTAGAACTAAAATGCCACATTGTATTATTTTTCCCCTGGGTCCAGACCAAATAAACCGAAGTACAGGTGTGAAAGTACCTTGAAAGACATGGAGGTGATGGTAAAGATGGGATACACAGGATTCATAGTATGACGGTTTTGTCACAGCATGTATTGAAAGAGCAGGAGCAGAAAGAGGAGCCGCATGGAATGAGTGACCAGAGCAACGAGAAGAAGGTGCCTGTCCTCACCATATCATTGCGTCCAGGTGAAGAGCTTCTATTCACATGTGTCTGTGTTTGCTCATCCGTATGTTAACGGTGCGCAGGGGAATCATACTTACTGGTACCATGTTTCTGTAACAGTAGTGGTGCTGGAGACTCTGAATTCTGCTCTACAAGAATCCTTATCAGCAAATGGCAAGGTAAAGTCATTTGAGCCAACCAAGCAGATACAGTTGATTTCAATGTGGAAATATTATCTTTTTTTAATTTTGATATTTCATCACAGTCATCGTACCCAGCAGTGCAGCCAGGAAGCAGCTCAGATGAGCAGGACGAGGAGAAGAGGGTGACGAGACAAGAAAGCAACCAAGGCTGCAAGCGGAAGAGGGAATCTGTGGAGACAGAAACCGACAGAGACTCGGAAACAGACAGTAGGCATCAGTTCACATTTCAAGTCCTTGCATGTCTTACTTCCCTTCCTCCTCTCTGTCTTTCTTTCTCTTTCGGGTGTGGTCTCATGTCTTTCTAAAGCTTTATGATCATATTCATTCACTTCCAGTTCTGTGGAAGTGCTCTGTCTGTGTTCACACTTAAGATATTTAGGGAGTAGTTCAACATCCCTTAATTATCATGCAAATAACATCCACTCAATTAGAAGGGTACTCAGAGAGCACAGACCTCCGCCAAGGCCAAATGCCATGTCTCGCAATGTTAACGAAAGTGAAACATAGTTTGTGTATCCGGCCCTGCGATTTGGGTCCATCCAACATTTAGTGGGTTCTTCCTCTTCCCATGCTGCAATATTCCACCAAGTGTCATGAAAATGAGACCAGAAGTTGTTCTGTAATCCTGCTGACAGACAGACAACAGGCCAAACCGAAAACATGACCTCCTTGGCAGAGGTGCCTGATAA
Source organism: Cottoperca gobio (assembly GCF_900634415.1). Lineage (NCBI taxonomy): Eukaryota > Metazoa > Chordata > Actinopteri > Perciformes > Bovichtidae > Cottoperca > Cottoperca gobio. The sequence continues at coordinate 21,508,205 of NC_041361.1, forward strand.
CCATGTTTCACATCAGTCAAAGTCTGTCATTCAATGTAATTAAGCCTGAATCTGATATATAAGGTGTTATAATGTGAATGCTGAGGTAGTCAAACAACTCCACAGTGGCAAAGCCGCAGGGGTTGATGAGATCCGTCCAGAAATGCTGAAGGCTTTGGGTGTTGAGGGGCTGTCTTGGTTGACACGCCTCGTCAACATTGCGTGGAAGTCTGGGACAGTGCCTAGGGGTTGGCAGACCGGGGTGGTGGTTCCCCTATTTAAAAAGGGGGACCAGAGAGTGTGTGCCAACTACAGGGGTATCACACTTCTCAGCCTCCCTGGTAAAGTCTACTCCAAGGTACTGGAAAGGAGGGTTCGGCCGGTAGTCGAACCTCTGATTGAAGAGGAACAATGCGGATTCCGTCCTGGTCGTGGAACAACGGACCAACTCTTCACTCTCGCAAGGATCCTGGAGGGGGCCTGGGAGTACGCCCATCCGGTCTACATGTGTTTTGTGGATCTGGAGAAGGCGTATGACCGGGTCCCCCGGGTGATACTGTGGGAGGTGCTGCGGGAGTATGGGGTGAGGGGGTCACTTTTGAGGGCCATCCAATCCCTGTACGCCCAAAGCGAGAGTTGTGTCCGGATACTCGGCAGTAAGTCGGACTCGTTTCCAGTGAATGTTGGCCTTCGCCAGGGCTGCGCTTTATCACCAATCCTGTTCGTGATTTTCATGGATAGGATATCGAGGCGTAGTCGTGGAGGAGAGGGGTTGCAGTTCGGTGACCTGAGGATCTCATCGCTGCTCTTTGCAGATGATGTGGTTCTTATGGCATCATCGGTCTGTGACCTTCAACAGTCACTGGATCGGTTCGCAGCCGAGTGTGAAGCGGTTGGGATGAGGATCAGCACCTCCAAATCTGAGGCCATGGCTCTCAGCAGGAAACCGGTGGATTGCCTACTCCGGGTAGGGAATGAGCCCTTACCCCAAGTGAAGGAGTTTAAGTACCTCGGGGTCTTGTTTGCGAGTGAGGGGACAATGGAGCGAGAGATTGGCCGGAGAATCGGAGCAGCGGGGGCGGTATTACAGTCACTTTACCGCACCGTTGTGACGAAAAGAGAGCTGAGCCAGAAGGCAAAGCTCTCAATCTACCGGTCGATCTTCGTTCCTACCCTCACCTATGGTCATGAAGGCTGGGTCATGACCGAAAGAACGAGATCACGGGTACAAGCGGCCGAAATGGGTTTTCTCAGACGGGTGGCTGGCGTCTCCCTTAGAGATAGGGTGAGAAGCTCAGCCATCCGTGAGAGACTCGGAGTAGAGCCGCTGCTCCTTTACGTTGAAAGGAGCCAGTTGAGGTGGTTCGGGCATCTAGTAAGGATGCCACCTGGGCGCCTCCCTAGGGAGGTGTTCCAGGCACGTCCAGCTGGGAGGAGACCCCGGGGAAGACCCAGGACTCGGTGGAGAGATTATATCTCCTCTCTGGCCTGGGAACGCCTCGGGATCCCCCAGTCGGAGCTGGAGGATGTGGCCCGGAGAAGGGAAGATTGGGGTTCCTTACTGGAGCTGCTGCCCCCGCGACCCGATCCCGGATAAGCGGTAGACGATGGATGGATGGATAATGTGAATGCACTATTTTAATCCACACAACCAACTCTGTATCATACAAGTGTCTCTACCGTCCCGTATGACGTGGATGCAGAATATAGCATACAGAGAATGTTAACCATCGTCTCGTATAACTCTTGCCAAATTAAGCAAAGAAGCTCATTTCCCAAAATGTCAAACTATTCTTTTAGATGCACTGAAGCTAAAATCCTGTGTGTACTTCAGAACTTTGAATGAGTTGATCTCAACTCTTTTACTTTAGCTCAGCTGATGTGATCTTTGTGACTTTCTTCTGTTTTCTTCTTTTCTTATACATGTACAAAAGTAACAATAATACAAATATTGGAACTGTTTGGAACAATTCCCCCCCCCCCCTCACAGACATCCGGCAGGAGAGGATGATCCAGATCACTGTGAGAACAGAGGAGAAGAGCCCTTCATAAAGAGCATGATGCCACAGTGACTCACGATCTCACTTAAACCTCCATCAACTGATTCTTCTGACCATTTGGGGGCTGAGAACCTCTTCCATCATCGCTCAGTGCTTTTACATCAATGTTAATATTCTGTTTAGTATCAGGATATTCAAATAGTCATTTTATGAGCTGGAATATTTTACATCTTACTCCATATAGTGTTTGCAATAATTAACTGGGACACGTTTTATGTCACGTAAACATCATATCATATTGATTATTGGGATTGGTAAACAACACAAATCCAAAGTAACAATAATAAAATGAATATATGGAGAAAACAATCCGACATTAGACTCTCCCCGTCTGAATAAAACATTTTGTGGTAAATGTTAACGAGCACATTAGCATTCTGTTTCGAAGCCTATAGTTGTTTGGTGGAGAAATGAGAAACAGTCAGGCTTAGAAAGTCACACATTTTGCAACACGTACCATCCCATTTTCACAAGGTACAACCAGCGTATGACCGACTGAAGACGGGTGCAATAGGTGAACGTTTTTTTGGAGAAACTTAAGAAATAAATGATGACATTTCAATGATAGTGTGACCTCTGTACAGTCTCCTATTGCCAATGCAGTACCACCATCACGACTGTCATCCCTCTGCAGTATACTGCACTATCATTGCCCCCCCCCCCCCCCCCCCCCCCCCTTTCTGAAACACTTAAAAATGTCAAGGCCAATAATTAACTCTTGGCCTTTGATCTTACATTTCTAATTAAAATGCATATATCCATTTGCAGAATTCTCACCTCACACTATTCTAACTTCACGTGCCGTGTTTAAAATGGTTTCACTTTCCTGGCATTATTGTCACTGCCTAGCTATTTTTGCGTCAGAGCCTCCCCACCCCGTCTTAAGTGAACAACGATGAAAAAAAGAGGAAAAACACATGTTCCTCTTCCTCTTTTTCATTTTCAGAATGCACATATTTTGCAAGTATTAACTTTCCGTTCACAGCTGTGACAGCTTGTGGTAAGCTGGGTGCATGGAAGTAATAAAAACACAGTGACAGAGTCCGTTGAACGTACAACCTACTTTTGTGACACAGCACTGTAAAGTCAATGTGTCCTTTTTGTGTAAATAAATAAAATATTTTTTTAATGGAAAAGTTCTAATGAATAGGCAGAATCAGCCAATATTTGCTCTGCATATGAGATTGTTATTTTCTCTTTTTTTCAAAGTGAGCACATTTTACTATCCTGTGTGAAAACCTGTGCAGCTCTAATGCTGTTATATTGATGTCTGCTGTCTCTATCATGTCTCTCTAATGCCATTAGAGTCCATTAAGTACAATACTTAGTCAATGGTCAGTGGAAAAAATATTCTTCCCCTGCCATTGGTACCTCTCTGTTTATTAAAACGTGATTGACTGTGCCACTGTAAGTACTATTCTGCTATCTATCAAGCTAAATGCTGTGTTGTAGTGTGGTCTTACCATGTATGTAGTTGTTTTTAAATGACACAATGTACACTCTTAGAGATTGTTGAATACACTACTTTTAATGCTGAAATAAATGTCTGTTCTTCAACGTTGCTTCTGTAGATTCCACTGTATATTTGTATTTTAACCAGTTTGCCACACAGCTCTTGTACACATAATACTGTAGGGTGATGAGTGTTCTGGGAAATAGAAAAAAAACATCATGTCTGACGTTTTGTTCAGGACATTATGCAAGGCAATTGCGCTGTGTTGATCAGGGATGTAGAGACCAGTGGAAACCATGAAAGGTTTGTCATGTAGTTCAGTGTGGTGTGATACAACGTTGCTGGTGCAGGAAGTCCGCTCAGTGTTTAGAGTCCAGTAGGAACCATTGTATATTCTATTTACAGATTTTATTTACATAAAGATTTCTAAGGAAACCTACAGTCTAATAATGAATGTTTGCCATACAGCAGAGCGTTTCATCAACTTTATTCAGCTTGTTCAGATGAAATCCGGTTGTGTGGTCGCATCACCGTACACAGGAAGGGACGGAAAATGTAATTATTTGTACAAATATTATTTCTACTATTCATGAACATCCTAACTTCTAAGTGAAGTGTCTCGCTGTGTCATTCTTGCTAAACACACTGTAGACCTATAGCTAACATGCGCTGTAGCTATACTGTAGGACTCACCATCTGTCAATCACAACCAAATAAGATCAACGCACACATTTGAGCAGAACGCTCCTACCAGCCAGATGTGAGACGAAGTCGTTGTTTTGCAAGTCACAAGTAAGTCTCAAGTCTGGCGATGAAGTCTTGAGACAAGAACCGAAGGTCTCAAATCAAAACAGGGAGGAACAAAGTCAAGAGCTAGGCCCGATGAAGAACAAGTCCTGAATCAATATGGATAAGTTCCAAATCACGTATAAGTCCCAAATCAAGTCCAAGTCCTAAACTTTGGTTTTGAGTCGTAAACAAGTTACCCTACCTTTGTCTTGCACGCTGCAATCTTTACATATCGAGCAGTTCTTCAGTTCCTTACTCTTCATAATGTAACTAATAGATGCCCAACAATGCCCACAATGAGCCATCGGCCTCGACTGGAACCCATGACTGGACACACAAATCCACAAATAACAGTGCGGACAGTCTGACATAAAGATCTGAAACAAATGGGATTGCCTTAGTCTTCTTAATCTTTGGGCTTTGGGGAAGATATGAAGTCATTCCAAGTGAAATGGATAAAGTGTGAGTTAAGTCACAAGTCACTAGTGTTACAGTTAAAGTCAAGTTGAAAGTCTGGTTTTGACTTTGTCAAGAAAAGTATAAATTCATGACTTGAGTCTAACGTGAGTCTAAGTCATGTGAGCCCCCCCAAAAATGCATACAAGTTGAAAATATAACAAGCTCAAAGAACTAGGAAGTTATCTGTAAATATGTAAAATAGCAACAAAATGCAGGAAATGATGGGGAGGAAGTTGTGCTAGCACTGTGTTAACAAAGATAAGATAAGATCGGATGATAAAACCTTTTTTTTTTTTCGATCACATGAAAAATTGGTCTTGCATCACATCTAGAGAATAACATAAAAACAACATTTGAAAACATGAGGTTAGTAATATCTGAGAAAACACAACTGTCTCTCGTTATACACACACACACACACACACACACACACACACACACACACACACACATACATACACACACACATACACACACCTACACACACACACACACATCCAAAATATCAATGTAAAGAATGGAATACAACACTGTGTGTTGTTGTTTTTTTTATAAAGCATCACACACTGAACAGGTCAGAGAACATGTGCTGTAATAATCATCTGTGGATCTCCAACCTGGTAAAAGAGAAACTCATTTTCCCTGAAGTTTAAATATAGAAAGCCGCAAACGGAGGCCTGTGTGTGAGAGTAAAGGACTCGTTGTGCCATCAGGTCATCTGCATCTGCTAGACACCCATTCTTTCTCCTTATGCTGGGAATTATATTCTTCTTCTTTTTTATCCTTCTCTGTCAGGGTTTTTGGACTGCAGTTCCTCTTTGGACCATGTGGGGTCGCCACCGTTCATTTCTGTGTGTCATGTGCTTGTCTTTATTGTTTCATTGGTTGCACCTGTTCCTTGTTTGCTAGCCTTTATAGCAAGCCTGTGTCTGTCTCTGCACCTGAGCCTATCACCCCAACAGACCCTGTCAGCAAGACTCAGCCATGGAACCTGGCTCAGCAGAGACAACTAACACCCAGTCTCCGCCGGCACCGACGTCGGAGGAGCAACTCTACGCTGCAGTTCTAAGCCATGATGCTACAGTGCGTCGTCACGAGGCTCTCTTGTCCCACCAGCAGGGGGTTCTGCAGAACCTCCAACAGTCCCTTGTGGATCTACTTGCTCGTCTTTACCGATGAGATGCGCCGGGTTTTCGACCATCCAGTAGGAGGTAAAGACGCTGGTAACAGACTGATCCAGCTGCGTCAAGGCGGCTCTAGTGTGGCAGAGTATGCTGTGCTCTTCCGAACCCTGGCTCCTGTGAGTGGGTGGAATGAGGGGGCCCTGATGACAGCGTTCCGGCATGGCCTCTGTGGCGGAATTAAGGATGAGCTGGCAGCTAAAGATCCGGTGTCAGACCTGGAGTCCCTAATTGACCAGACTATCCGTCTCGATAACCGTCTGTGGGAGAGGCGTCGCGAACGACAAATGGACAGTCGCCCCAGTTCCGGAGTCACAGCTTCAACCTCCACTCCGCTTCAGTGGCCTCGGGAACCTCAGAGTAACCCACCTTGTCCTGAGGAGCCGATGCAGCTTGGCGGTACTCGCCTGTCCCAGGCAGAACGGAACCGGAGGATGAGGGAGAGACGCTGCCTCTATTGTGGAGGCCCTAACCACTTTCGTTCCTCATGTCCCGAGCTTGCGGGAAAAGCCCAGCCCCGTCCAGGAGAGGGAGAACTGTGACGGGTGCGACTCTTACTCCCTCAGCCTCGACTTCGTGCCTGCAGCTCCCGGTCACCATCTCCTGGGAGAACCAACATCACCCTCTTCAGGCCCTCATTGACTCTGGCGCTGCAGGGAATTTCTTGGATCTCACCCTTGCCAGGGCCCTTCACCTGCCCATCTCCAGGCTGGACCATCCTCTCTCAGTGACCGCCTTGGATGGTAGGCCCTTGGGACAAGGTACTGTGACTCATGTTTCCTCTCCTGTTATCTTGTCTATTTTTGGCAATCATCACAAAGATTCAGTTTAATCTTATTCATTCTCCCGAGTTCCCTGTTGTGCTAGGGTTCCCCTGGTTATCTCACCACAGCCCTCACATCAATTAGTCTTCAAGAACTGTGGTTGAGTGGGGTCCCAATTGCAAGTCCTCCTGTCTCCTCACTAGAGCTGTGCCTCCAGCCCCTAAGCTTCCTAGCTCTCTCGAGTTGTCCCGAGTCCCCTCAGAGTACCACGACCTAGCTGAGGTATTTAGCAAGAGGAGGGCCACTTCCCTGCCCCCTCATAGGCCCTTTGACTGTGCCATTGATCTCCTTCCAGGCTCTTTCCCTACACGAGGTAGGATCTTCTCCCTGTCACCCGCTGAGACCCAAGCTATGGAGGATTATATCAAGGACTCCCTGACTGCTGGGATCATTCGCCCCTCGTCCTCCCCTGCTGGTGCTGGATTCTTTTTTGTTGGGAAGAAGGACGGCGGCCTCAGGCCATGCATAGATTACAGGGGGTTAAACAAGATCACGGTGAGGAACCGTTACCCCTTGCCTTTAATGACCACTGCTTTTGAACTCCTCCAAGGGGCAACCGTCTTCACCAAATTGGACCTCCGTAACGCCTACCATTTGGTCCGGGTCAGGGAGGGTGACGAGTGGAAGACGGCGTTCAACACACCAACGGGCCACTACGAGTAATTAGTGATGCCGTTTGGCTTAACCAACGCCCCGGCAGTGTTCCAGGCACTCATCAACGAGGTATTGAGAGAGACGTTGAACCGTTTTGTCTTTGTTTATTTGGATGACATTTTGATTTTCTCCAAGTCCCTCCATGAACATGTCAATCATGTCAGAGTCATCCTCCAGCGCCTGTTGGAAAGCCACCTCTTTGTCAAACCTGAGAAGTGTGAATTCCATGTCTCCAATGTGTCCTTTTTGGGCTTCATCCTGTCCAAAGGGAGTCTCATCACGGACCCCAAGAAGACTCAAGTTATCCGGGATTGGCCCCAACCCTCTTCGGTCAAGGAGGTACAACGGTTCATTGGCTTTGCCAATTTTTATAGGAAGTTTATCAGGAACTTCAGTGCTGTTGCTGCCCCCATGACCGATCTCACCAAGAAGAAATCTGGCCCCTTTAAGTGGTCTCCAGTGGCAGAGCGGGCCTTCCAGGATCTGAAGATGAGATTTTCCTCCGCCCCCATCCTTACCTTACCCGACCTCTCCCTCCCCTTCATGGTTGAGGTGGACGCCTCAGATGTGGCAGTGGGGGCTGTGCTCTCCCAGCGTCTGGCTGATGGCAAACTCCGTCCGTGTGCCTTCTTCTCTGCTCGCCTTTCGCCTGCTGAGAGGAACTATGATGTTGGAGATCGTGAGCTCCTGGCTATCAAGATGGCCTTGGAGGAGTGGCGCCACTGGCTGGAGGGGGCCCAACACCCTTTTGCTGTTTGGACCGACCACAAAAACCTGGAGTACATTCAGAGGGCCAAACGTCTCAACCCCAGGCAGGCAAGATGGGCTCTTTTTTTTAATAGATTTGATTTTGTTTTGTCCTTCCGCCCCGGTTCGAAGAACCAGAAGCCTGATGCACTCTCTAGACTGTTTCACAGGTCAGATGGTGAGAGAGTTCCAGTACCCATCCTCCCGAGCTCGAGGATTGTGGCTCCTGTCCGATGGGGAGTCGAGTCACTGGTTCGCCAGGCCCAGAAGAGGGAGCCAGACCCCGGGAATGGACCCTCCAACCGGGTATTTGTCCCAACTGTGGTGCGATCCCAAGTTCTGCAGTGGGGGCACTCTTCACGGCTTACCAGCCACCCGGGAGCACGCAGGACTCTGGAGTTTGTTAAGAGGCGGTTCTGGTGGCCTGGCATGAATGCGGATGTGAGGTCCTTTGTTGCTGCTTTCTCTGTCTGTGCCCAGAGTAAGAGCGCCCGTACCTCGCCTCATGGTTTCCTTCACCCTCTACCCATCCCCAAGCGGCCCTGGTCCCACATCTCCTTGGACTTTGTTACAAGCCTTCCCCCCTCTCAGGGAAACACAGTCATGTTGGTTATTGTCGACCGCTTTTCCAAGGCGTGTCGGGTCGTTCCCCTGCCCAAACTCCCTTCGGCACTAGAGACCGCCGAGGCTGTGTGCCAGAATGTCTTCAGGTTCTTTGATCTCCCCCTGGATGTGGTCTCGGATCGTGGGCCCCAGTTTACCGCGCCGTTTTGGAGGGCCTTCTGCAAACTGATTGGGGCTACGGTCAGTCTCTCCTCAGGGTTCCATCCTGAGTCCAATGGTCAGACTGAGAGGCTAAATCAGGACCTGGAAACCACCCTCCGATGCCTGGCCTCCTCCAATCCATCATCATGGAGCAGGTTTGTGATATGGGCTGAATATGCACATAATACCTTGTGTTCTTCTGCTACAGGTCTCAGTCCCTTTTGAGTGCCAGTTTGGTTTTCAACCTCCACTCTTCCCTGACCAAGAGACTGATGTGGGTGTTCCCTCGGCCCAGAGCTTTGTCCGACGGTGCAGGCGGGTCTGGCGCAAGGCCCGGTCTACCCTGCAGCGGTCCGCACGCCAGTACCAGCGCCATGCCAACCGCCGCCGCAGACCTACACCACCGCTACGTCCGGGGCAGAGGGTCTATCTGTCGACACGGGATCTTCCTCTAGGGGTGGAGTCCCGCAAGCTGGCGCCACGGTTCGTGGGGCCCTTCAAGATCTTGAGGAGGATCAACCCAGTGGCTTACCGTCTCCAACTTCCTCGGTCCATGCGGGTCAATCCCACCTTCCACGTCTCTCGCCTACGCCCTGTCGCCACAAGTCCTTTGGTCCCTCCAGCTAAACCCCCTCCGCCCCCCAGAATCGTTGATGGTGGCCCTGCTTATTCAATCCACCGCCTAATGGATTCTCGCCGGGTGGGGAGGGGCCTTCAATACCTGGTGGACTGGGAGGGCTATGGTCCTGAGGAGCGGTCCTGGGTCCCGTCTCGGCATGTTCTCGATCCGGGCCTCATCGAGGCCTTCCATCAGAGCCACCCTGATCGCCCGTGTGGGAACGTCAGGAGACGTTCATAGGGAGGGGGGGTCCTGTCAGGGTTTTTGGACTGCAGTTCCTCTTTGGACCATGTGGGGTCGTCACCGTTCATTTCTGTGTAATGTGCTTGTCTTTATTGTTTCATTGGTTGCACCTGTTCCTTGTTTGCTAGCCTTTATAAGCTGCCTGTTTTCTTCTGTTCATTGCTGAGTCTTGAATTGTTGCCGGAGGCCAAGTTTGTGAGTTTTTGATCCGTCTCTTGAAGTGTCTGTTTTTGTGTCTCGTTCCTGAGTTAACTGCATTTTTACTCTTTAGTTCTTGAGATCCTTTTGCTGCCTGCTTTTCGGATATCCTCTGTTGATCCTGTTTTTGCCCAGACTTTACCTGTTAGTTGTCTGGATGTATTTTGAGTTTTGTCCTGCCACCTGTTCTAAAAGTAAAGACTTTTCTGACTCACTCCAAGCCTGTGTCTGTCTCTGCACCTGAGCCTATCACCCCAACAGACCCTGTCATTCTCCAATTTTTATACTCTTACATACTACCTTTCAGTTTTTTTTTGTGCGTGATTCCCCCCCCCCCAATCTCCATCACTGCAGTCTCAGATGGAACTCTGTTTCTAATCCTCACTGTTGATTAAGGATTACAGTTGAAGAGCCGGGATGTCTCTGTCGTGTTATTGCTGAGCTGCTGTTGTGGCCCTGGGGCTGAGCCGCCCACGCCCGCCCCCCCTCCCCCTGCTGCCTCCACCCAGAGGATGCACTGAACATGATAGCTGTCAAACTCATTTGAATACATGTTAGTGCTGTCCTGCACACCATGCAAATGTGTGTTGCCTCACATTCTCTCTATCCATTAATCTACCCTCTATCCAGCCACTCCTCCATCTAACATGACAGCAGCAGACAGGAATTAGGCTTCACCGTTACATTGCATACACATCATTATTTTGACTATTATTATTGTTTAAGAAAAATTCATGTACATATTTATAACACACAATTATTAAATAACAATACACATATTGGCACAGCAGTGGGTGAAATGTGACCTCTAGATAGTAATCTTAATATATTAATAATTAATCTAAAGATCTAAAATATTTTTTTAAAGACCGTGTAGTAACTTTACCATCCACATCTTTTGTTCTGCGTTTTGACGCACATGGCAGCTTTCCTCTCTCCATTCCATCAAAGTACCACTGAAGAAGCAGCTTGGGGGGGGAAGATAGCCGGCTATTTCAGCTAGTGAAACCGAGAGTACGACCGCTGTGAGCTTGTTCCTCTTTTTACAAACTCAGTCAGATGCGCACAGCTCAAACTTACTTGTACAAGCCCAGTGCGCCGAGCTCCGTCGCCCCGTCTGCATCTTCAGCCAAACCATAAGAAAGAAGTACCGTAAAGGGGATGGAACCGACGAAAAAGAAATGAGGAATATTCTTTACACGGTCATCCGAATCTAGAAGAGCACGAACAACCTCAGAAATAACAGTCGAAGTAATTTGGTTGAAGCACGGTAAGTGAACTGTTGTGTGTTTGCTGGTGTGGAAAGGGAGTAGCCAAACTGTCTGAAAGATGACTGAGAAACAACGATAGTCTATGAAGTTAGATATATAGGGGATTGATAGTATGCTTTGATGATCGACAAAATGAAGACATGCAGTTTTACAGGGATGCTCAGTTCAGAAAAGAGGAACTTTAATGAGTTGCAACGAGCAGCGCCTGCAGAAGGTCACTGCACACAGATAATAAGCAGAGGTGTGTGAAAGTGGTCAAAAGTGACGTAAACAAACTTTCATATACATTCAATGAAGTGAGGAGTTTCAAGTATGTACCTTTGTTCAACTCTGCGCGCGTGTGTGAGAGTTATTTTAGACAGTCCATCTCTAGACTAAACCAGAAACTGGTTTCTGTTCTGTTCTGTGTTACTTTCAGCATCTGTACATTAACTTTAATTTTAGATGTTCAGTGGGTTTAACATTGTAGACAGCAATATATCGACATTATACTATTATCATGATATAAGATATTACATTTTGGATGTGGTTATATGGCATAAATGTTGTCTTTACTTGTGTCATGGTGTAAATATTCTGTTAAAGCACCAACAGTCAACACATCAAATATCGTCACAATATCCATATTGAGGTATCTGGTAAAAAATATTGTGATATTTGATTTTCTCCATATCGCCCAGCCGTACCCCAAAAACCTTATAGAACAGATACACTGTAAATATACATTGTAGCTTAGGAAGACGTATGTGTTTGTGCTACTATAAGTGCATCCCTTAAAGACTATTGCGTCACCAGGGAATCTTACACATGTCCTCTGTGTGCGTGAGACATTAGTGGGTTATGTACATGACAGAAATGCCAGTATTCCAACATACTGGTGACCTTTGTTAAACCCCTCACTCAGCATCTATCTTACATTAGTACTGCCGCAGCCACGTCAGTCTGCTTTCTCCCCAAATGTTGTAAAGTAAAGGGTTATTGCAACCCATAATGTTCAAACGAATCAACATTCATGGTTGGTTGCTGGGGTGTGACGAACTTCCTTTATGAAAAACAAAACTATAAGGATGGTATAGTACATGGTCCAATATTTATATTTATTTTAAAATATACATGAACAAAATGTAAGTTATTGCATCCTGACTCTTGAGTTATGGACTCATCTGTATATGAAATGTCAGAAAATAGTGAAAACTGCCCATCAAAGTTTCCTAGGGATAAACAAACAAATAGTCCAAACCTCAGAGATATTACATTTGCATTATATTGTTTTTTAAAAAGTAGTAAATCCTCAGACTTTGAGCAGCTGGAAGCAGATCTTTTTGGGCATTTCTTTCTTGATGATTAATGACGAATAAATTATCAACATAGTTGCAGATTTATTTTCAGTCTCTTTTCTTTCAGCTGTGACCTGATCATTGCCATGCAGATTCCATACAACCCACATTATGTTTGGCGTATTCTGTTTTCCTACCACATGCAGTACATTCCTGCATACCATGCTAATCTATATATAGAGCATACATACTGTGATCCTGCATAAAATGTATGAAACAGTTATAATTATATATGTAAAAATACATAGTATGTTAAAAAAGTGAATATATCGTACAGGATATAAATCTCAGATTTAATGTATCAGCTGTCTGTCAAGTAATATCGATCTTCTTACAACTATTATAGTAGTAATATATGCACAAATAAGGAAGTCTGATGCAGTCATGTCATGCAGTACAAAGTGAGACATGGTAGCATGCTGAGATGGAGACTCTGCAGTCCAGAGTCGTCTTTCTTTTCCTGTTGATAAGTAACTTAATAACAAAGCAGGGGACAAGTAGAAGCTTGGGGCTGTGAGAATATTCTTTCTTTCTTTCTTTCTTTCTTTCTGTCCTTCTGTCTTGTGTCCTGTTTGGTTGCGTGCCAGGCTGGCAGCAGGTGATATTGTTATGGCCCGAGGCAGTCCCAAACAGGCACACACAGCCTGGCAGCCTTTTTACAGCCCACAAAATGTACATCTGTGTAAAAAAAGAAATCACTCCTCATAACAGAACACAGATGAATTATTCCTGTCTTCTGTCTGTTGATAGAGCCTCTTACGCGTTAAACTCTGCATAAAACTTATGCGTTTTCTTCATAGATAATCATTTATCGTCAAGTCAAGAACTGCCCTGGCCGGGTACCTGCCTGCTGCTTGGACAGGTGGGTGCAGATGAAGAGCATCAATGCAGCCTTGTTATCCACACATCCTGGAAGCTTGTGCTGAATGTGTCGGCCTGTCTTCTACTAGATTTATGGCGACACAGCCTCATGTTTTTCACTGCTACTTATTTGCATGGTATGATATAGTTTGATAATTATGAATTGGGCCTTTATACCAACACAACTGTTACAGTATGATAGAAGGGACAGTTTTACTTTCATTAGTGTTTTGGAGCGGTACTCATAATTCAATGTTGCATTATCTTGTAATTACCAAGTGGCACCTTCCGGGTCTGAGATGGTGATGTCAATGCGGAATTAATGACCAGCAGGCCACTGGATGCCAAAAGAAGTCTGATTGTATAGAAGTCTATGAGAAAACGACTTATCACTTGATTTATTACCTCAGTAAACAATTTCCTAATGAGTTTATGGTCTCAACCTCTAGTTATAAGTCTTCTCCAATACAGCATGGTGTTCATTTAGTAAATGATGGTCCTATTGGTCCTCAACATGACTTAATTCCTCTGACTGGAGGTATGGAGCAAAAGAAAAAATTATGTTAAAGTAGTTAACTTTTATTCATGTCGGCCCCACTGCCATGAAAGGTCTATTTTTAAGGACCTTGTGACGAGGAGAAACAGAAGCACAGAACTGAAACTGTCAGCATGGTCAGTGAGGGGTGGAGTTGGCTAAGAAACATTATTTTACCATCTTAGCATCCATTTTCTTAAAATCAAGTATTTTTGATATACAAACTAATTTGTGGACCTTCATTTGTAATAAAGCCAAACCTTTTTTTCTTTCTGCTTCATTGGGGTAGCCTGATCACAATTCATTCCTAAAATCATTGAGAAAATAGTTTTTTTTTGTATAGCTGTTGACAGTATTTTCTCATTTATTGAGTGATAAAAAGAAATCTCCCAAATTCCGTCCCTTTGACTCTAATATGTCAACAAATTGAAACAAGAATTTTGAACCTGGCTTCATCCAATGTCAGAATTCTGTTTCTAAAATGTATGAAAATGAGCACATATGTATGTCTTATTTGCATATTTTAACATACCATTTCAGAAAAGTAATTGTCTTAATGTAATGTATGGACTGGGGAAGTTTCATGGTGCTATCGATTTAGGTGCTACATAAATTTCCCTCGGGATGAATAAAGCATCTATTTATCTATCTATCAGTTGAAGACTAGATATTTACTGAAGAACCTGTCATGACTCTGGATTTGTGTTCCTTTGTGTGGTTTCCCGCCATAGTCAGCGTCTGCCCCGCCCCTGATTGTTTCCACCTGTTCCCACTCACCTCTTGTATAAATAGTCCTGTCGCCCCTTGTCTTGTGCCAGTTGGTCTGGTCATATCCTTGTGAGAGCATGTGCATGAAGTGTGCTTTTCAGAGAAATTTGTATATCCTCCTTGTGAGAGTTTTTAGTCGTTTGTCGTTTTTGGAAGTAAAGTTTTGTTTATTCTAGACTTTACCCTTGTGTCTGAAGTCATGCAATTGAGTCTTCCTTCCCTGTGTCTGAGTCGTAACAGAACCGATCAAGACATGCTTGCTGAAACATTTATGGTTTTGTCACTGATGGTGTTTCCCGCGCTTATGATTTGAAAAAGTATCTACTGAGGGTATCCACGGTGACATGTGACCTCTACGATCATAGCGGATCTGTTTGCATGGTAACAGGGCTCAGGATAAACATGTGCTTCTGTGAGCTGAAGAGAGGTGGGGGACACAGAGTAACTCTCTCTTCTGTCCTCTCCAACATGTGCTGCCGTCTCCCGTCACACACTCCTTCTTTGTTCTCGCTCCTGTTGTACCTTGTTCCGGATAACTGCGGGTCACATTTACATGCAGATACACATCATCAGATGCAGTACGATTAAAAAGAGAAAACTAAGTATTCCCTAGATGTAATGGATGAATAAGGGGCCTTGTGTGGAAACATTTGTATTGTAAAGTTAGACAGAAAGATGTAGCAGTGTTTATTCTTGGAAGATCTTTATCTATCTATCTATCTAACTAACTAACTAACTAACTGTTATTGCAGGTGGCCAACAGCTGTAACAACTATTAAATCAGAATAAACTCCAGAACTGTAGAGATTGCAGAAGAGTCCCTAAAGTCATAGAGCCGTAGTCATCCGGTAAACTGAACGTATGGAAGGAAGAGTATAGGGCCAGGTATAAGGGGGGTGAGAGGAGGAAGGTGTTTTTTTTTTTTATGTTGCATTTGGAGAATAAAGTCAAAATGTAGAGAGTAAAGTGGAACTTTTTAGTATATGCGCTTACACTAGTAGTTTGATTATTCTCCAAAGTTTGACTTTAGTCCTGAAATGTCAAGTTTACTTTGGACATTTCTGCTTTATTCTCAATATGTCGACATTATTCTCGATATTTCAACTTTAAATCTTCCTTCTCTCCTTGTTTTCCTTATGCCTGTCCCTGATACTCCTCCATATAACTGACTGTGTCATAAGTCTTCTTAGTCGAGAGAGCGAGAGGGAGAGAATCCATTTTTTAAGTCTGATCTTCTCTCCTGTGTTTATGACTTTTCCATTTAAATTTGGAAGAAAATGATATATAATTATATATGTTATATATAACAAATGAGCATAACAGCATGTTTAATATTTACTTAAAGGTACCCCTTATTATTTTTTAAGACTGGTTATTTTATAGTCACGTAAATTTCAAATTTGCAGATATGACACTAAATGTATACAGATTAGGGCTGTGCACAGGCTTTATCAAAAAAGATAATCTGTTATTACATTGAGGGTTAGATCCATATCCTTCAGATAACCTGAACTTTAATTTATTCTGGATTTTTAATGCCACGATCATGCCATAAATAATGACAACCCTCCTTTATCAAGAACGTTGTTAACCATAGAAATATATATTTTGACTGATATTTACAGTGTTTGTAGTCCACAGTATCTTACTTTGTGCAGTAATCTATTCATCAGTTGTTTTTTTTAATTATTCTATCCCTCAAGCTTTTTGTTAAGAAAACACCTTTAATACCAGTATTAATATTGCAAAGATATGGTGCATGAATGATTCTTCTTATCCACAGTAAGGTTCACTTCTGATAGTGTTTGCTACATAATATTTGACTTGCATGGTGCCCCTTGTACTATTTAAAGGTCATTTCATTCTTTAATTGTTCATTTATTAAACTGGTGATGCTCTTGTTGAGGATTTGGTGTTGTGCAGCCGTGAGCCTTGAAGTTCAGGATGTGTGCTAGTAATACAACAGTGACTCTTGAAAGTGACAAATGAGTTACAGGAAAATCATTTCATAAAAGCTATTTGTTTTACATAAAACCCCCTGTTCTTACACTGCATACTGTGTTCAGGGTGTGACCGTCAATAATAATGTTGATTCAGTCAAGTCACTCTTGGGCTGGAAGAACGAGGCCTAGTACATCTCACATCCCAACGATGGTGTCTGCTTGTATCCACATCCTTCATGTCTTGCTGTTTCTTCTTCTGTTGTCCTCCTGCAGAAAGTACCATGGGCTGTGTGGGCTCAAAAAAGGAGCAGGAGCCTCTCAGCAAAGGGACGGGTAACGACGACCTTCAGAACCGCGCACAGACAGCCCATTATGTCAAAGACCCCACCGCAGGAAGGGCCGGGATCAAAGCTGTAAGCAGTAATGTTGTGACGGATAGAAATCTGAGTAAAAGTAACCAGCTGCTGTTTATTACACGGCGAGCAACAACGCACATAGAGAAGTAATAATTAAAACTTCCCTAACTAATGCCCTATTCTAATGCAACCTGGTGGGAGTATTCAGATCCCTTAAAGTACCAATACAACAGTGTAACATACTTGTATTTTGTGTTTCTACAAGAACGCACATTCTTCTTCTCGTTCTGTACGTTTGAATATATCCGTATTCATTGTGTGTCTGAAATGCTCCGTTTGAGCGCCTGTCTCTTTAAGCCCCCCTCCTGAAAAAGCCCAGTCTGCTCTGATTGGTCAGTGTTTTCAGATCTTCCGTATCTGCGCTCTCTGCGTCAGTTCACCATCATTGCAGCCTGGGAATGACTGAAACGGCACTAAAGCGGCACTTTCTGCTTATATTTTGTATAGTTGTGACGTCAAAACCTTGTTTAAAGGCACAGTTTCTGAATACGGGTGTTGTGCATTTCACTGTGGATTTAGAATTTTTACACTTTCACAGTATTTATATAGCACCTAGACCCTTTTTATAATAAATAAAAATACATGTAAACCTCTCTTTTCACAATATGGAACCTTTAATATAATACAAGTAAAAGTACTTGTTTACTTTTTTTTTGCAAATAAAAGTGCTTAAATAAAACATGAGGAAGATCAAGGGTGTCAATTGCAGAAGCAGTAAAAGTATGACAAGGTACAGAAGAGTGTCAGAGGGTAGATGCTCACATATACTCTGTTTCTGGGCCTTGTTTGCATACTGGCCAGACTTTGATCTGTGCCAGTAGCTGCTGCGTTTTAACTGTGGTTCCTCTGGCCACTGCTTCTTGTGTGCTGACTGTGACTCTCTTTCACCCTCAGTGAAGAAAGAGGAAGTGAAGGAAGCAGAGCACTCAGGCAGGGGACCTATGATCAAAACTTGAATATTAGGCAACACCTTCGCTCAACACACACACACAGAATAAATTGTGTTATCTCTCAGATGTCTAAATTTACAGATGACTGTCTGGCTGGCTGGTCTCTTCATAGTTCAGCTCATTATACCTTGTGCTAATCTTGCACTATATTAAAAAGCAAACTGTTTCTGGTATAAAGAAGACCCACTACCAACCTTAAGTTAACTGCCGACAACATCAACACGTTGATAAGAAGAAAGTCCTTCCTTCCTCCTTTCCTTTCGAATCTTTGTTTTCTGTGCAATTGCTTGAACTTAGCTACAGTTGGGTCTCAACTTGACTGATAAATGTGCTCTTTAAAAGTTTTAATACGTGGAACTATGATGGATAATTTTCTTGAAATGTAATCTTGATTTGCTTTGGTACTTAATACATCGAGACAACAAAGAACAGTCCCGCTTTCGACAATCTTTCCCACTGCAATGACAAAGTAAAGTGTTGACTCAACTGATAAACATTATGTCAGATACACAGTAAGATTGTTTAAAGCTGTGCTAATTAATATTTTTATTTTAGAAAAGGAAAGGAAAAATACATGTGACGTGAAAGGGATTGCTTGAATGGGAATGTCATTTTTAGGAGAAAAAATCAACAAAAAAGGGGGGAATGATTTTTTTGGACGGAATTGACCTCCTAACCTTATACCACCATATGTCTCTGTCTTTCTCTCAACAGAGCAAAGTACCATCCAATGCAAACTCTTCAGACGGTGAGTCACCATCTTTATATTGCAAACCTGAAGCACCTGTACTTGATGCTTGCACCTAGATGTTATAGTAAAGTAACTGTGTTGTTGGTGGACTCTATGGTAAGAATTGACTGACCTTAGTGGTTCTTAGTGGCTGACATTAATAGTTACTTTACTGTAACATCTAGGTCAGTGCTCGTTAGATGCAAAGAGGAAGTAGAGTGAGAGCACAGAGCGAAAGCCGCAACCCCCCCCCCCCCTAACGACCAGCCCTACTGCTATTATTATCAAGCAGCCAAGGAAGTCAGTTACATAGTCAAAGTACAGGAAACCCAATATAGATGTGGTTCAGACTTTAAATGCAGTGAGTCCACTAAAACAACAACATGCACAGATACTCAGTCAAGTGCACTCTCTTACTCTCACATACACACTCTGACATGTGATGTTGGGTGCAAACCTCATAAAGAAAATGTCGACTTTTCCCCAGCCAAGAACACCAGGCTTGGTTTCAGCTCCATAGTCATTTCTAAGTTTATCCAAGTGGGTTACAAGACAAGTACAAAGATGTTTTCTCAGGCCATCATTTCTCAGCATGCAATTGTTCAGAAAGTAAAACACGCTTGCAGCTTTCACATTGCATATTAAGACCACAATGTAGCAAAATTAAGCTTCTCTTCTTTTCCCGGACATGCAGCTGAAGGAGAGAGTATCGCCATGGCACTGTACGACTATGAGGCCATTCATGAAGCTGACCTTGGCTTCAAGAAGGGAGATAAACTCAGAATCTTAGAGGAGTAAGTATCAACAGTGGGAAAGATCAGATATTCTTTGTTGCTTCAGATATATACGAATAATAATATAATAAATAATGTTGTTTTTGGACTTGTGAAGCACGTGGTTTGTCATAAGAAATATTCACACTTCGTGTGTCTTTGTGTCTCTCCCTCTCTGCAGATCGGGGGAGTGGTGGAAAGCAATGCTAATCAGCTCAGGTCAGGAAGGCTTCATCCCCTGTAATTATGTGGCCAAAGACACTCTGGAGGCTGAGGAGTAAGTGTACTCACATTAATAACACATTTATATGCATTATCCAGGGTGTTCTCACTCCCGACTCGTCAAATATGGTATCTACGTTTAGTGGCCCAACACATCAAACTGTGACACTCACTAAGTCCTGCTGTGTAAGTTTTGCAAGTGCAGTGCTGCTTCTAGTGGCCGTAGTAATTATGACGGGAGTGAAAGAGGAATTCACGTAACGCATAGAAAGGAGGTCATGGTGAATGTTTCAGTCCCACAAGACCAAAGTTCTGGTCCCATGTGAAACCAAAAGTGAACGTTGACTTAATATCAACATACGTAAGTGACTTAACTTATTACGTCACATACGTAACTTCACTTTTACGTAGCTTCTCACAGAGTGGAAATGAACAAGAGAACAAAACACACCGTATGAATGGAAAATGAAGGCTTGCATAGGAAGAGCCGTTGAGAGGTTTCTGTACTAACTGATCTGTTTCCTGTTGTTGAGGTGGTTCTTTAAGGGCGTGAGCAGGAAAGATGCTGAGAGGCAGCTGCTGGCCTCTGGGAACAGAGTGGGGTCCTACATGATCCGAGACAGTGAGACCACCCAGGGTGAGTAGAAGACATTCCAAAACAGATTATGTGTCCTATAGTGGATCAGTCTATAGTGAAGTCATAATGAGAAATTATTGACAAATAACATCATACTGAGGTTAACATACATTGGACATTAAAGATGCTATTATTAATATGCTTCTATTAACAGTGGAAGGGTTGACTGAGTGTATATAAGGGGAATGGGGTCGCTCCTAGTGAAGGACGGATAATTATAACCCGACTCTGCACTTCCCTTCAGTCCTTTTTATCTTCGTTTAACGTACTGTTTTGTTGTTTTTGGTCCACAACTGGTTTGGTTCGCTCTCAGTGCTGTTGTTTGAAGACGCAGCTATTTTCAGCAAAAAAAAATGAACCCACCCAACTAAAGAGTTGTTAGACACCAAAGCAGAGCTAAAGTTACACTGAATATTGGACTTATGGGAAATGTATGAAATGTGTTTTTGGAGCTTTACCAATAGAGTAAAAGTCACGATTTCTTGGCCTCCGTTGCTTTAATTTGAATTAGAATAAACATTTTTGGGACATACTGACATACAGAAAAAAAGATTCAAAAAGGTTGAATCATCTAAAAAAATATAAGCTGGTATCAGTGAAAAAAATATTGGCATCAGCATTTTAAAAAATCCCCTATGGGTCACATGGTTACTACTGTTTTTGTTTCACTTCTACCACAGGCAGCTACTCTCTGTCTGTCAGGGACGGGGATGTCAGGTCCGGTGACACCGTCAAACATTACAAGATCCGTACACTGGACAACGGAGGATTCTACATCTCTCCCCGTAACACCTTCATCACCCTGCAGGAGCTGGTCAGCCACTACAAGAGTGAGTTCACTGCTGTCAGAATTCAGACTTGTCTCCAGACACTTTGAATGATTGCACTACCTCACTGCTGTGTGTTTTAGTACACTAGTTCAGTAATTGTGGCTTGTCAATAAAATAGTGATGAAGGGAGCAAAACATGCTGCTGATAGTAATGCACAGCACACTCTACTGGCTGACTTTAATACCTCTTCCAGAGCAGGGAGATGGCCTCTGCCAAACCCTCACCAACCCGTGTTTGAGCCTCAAACCTGAGAAACCGTGGGAGAAAGACGCCTGGGAAATCCCAAGATCATCACTCAAACTGGAGAAGAAGCTTGGTGCTGGCCAGTTTGGAGAAGTCTGGCTGGGTGAGATAGAGCTGAATCATTGTGACATCCACTTATTGATGGAGATGGGAAGGTTGAAATTCCTTTTTCTAATTCCAATTATTGCTTTGCTTTCAGCTACATACAACAAACACACCAAGGTAGCAGTGAAGACCATGAAGCCTGGCACCATGTCAGTGGAAGCCTTCATGGGTGAGGCCAACCTGATGAAAAGTCTACAGCACGACAAGCTGGTCCGACTCAATGCTGTGGTCAGCAAGGAGGAGCCGATCTATATCATCACTGAGTTCATGGAGAAAGGTGTGTGTGTGTGTGTGTGTGTGTGTGTGTGTGCAAATATTAGTTTTTTCCCCCCAAACCTTTGTATAGAAAGCTTATAAAATATCTACATCATATTACGATAAAACACAATTTAACTGTTGGGGGAAAAGGGGGGTTGTGTAGAGGAACTAAAATAATCAGTAATTATTATTTTTTCATCATTTGTTGAAAGTAATGAATAAACAGTTGCAATACTTAGATATGCGTGTAAAGGATAGTGATAGGGTTTCTTTTGCACTGCGAGGTCACTGATATTTTGCATGTTGAACTTTACATTTAGCATGTGTTTGTTAATGTGTTCATGTGTTCCTACAGGTAGTTTATTAGACTTCTTAAAGAGTGATGAGGGCAACCGTCTCCAGCTCCCCAAGCTCATCGACTTCTCTGCCCAGGTAAGATTCATTCAGTCACATTTTAGCGTAAGACAGCTTTCCTGACCAGATCCTCGCGGTGTTCGGTTCAACAAAGCTTTCAAACTGTGTTCTTCCATACCGGACTGTCTACACCAGCAAGGAAACAAGAGTTGATGCTTTGTTTGTATGGTGATCGCAAGAAAAACACTGGCACTTTATCCAGGTTGAAATAATGCTGAAAAATAGATGGCTAACTGAACAAGGAAACACAGTGTTGTTAATGTGAAGCACCTTAAATGACTCTTAGCTGATCTGAATCAGCTGCAGAGCCAAAGAAGGAAACATATCCAACCTTACAAAGTGAAGCCATGTGGTTCCTTGACAAAACAAAACCCCAATTTTTCTGAGCTTTTTTTTATCGGAAATTTGCGACTTTATAAATCTCAGAGATATATTCATGTTTTTTTCTCGAAAATGTACAACTTTAAACTCGGAAATTCTGAGTTCTTTCCCCGAATATTACCCCTCTCCCCCGGCTCCATAGTTTATTTAATATTTGACCTACAACAGACCTAATATGCCGTCAACGTCATAGATGTATAGAAAGGAAAATCAAAAATAAATGTATTTAAAATGTTGTCAAAAGCTGACATTGCGTGTTGTACAGTCACATCTCTTTCTGAGCATTTACTTTATACTAGAGGTTAGTGTGACACAATGATTTTCCATCATTTTAATTTAAGAACTGGGGATACAAGTAATAAAGTTAATTAAGACAATGCTAACATGCAGGAGGGAAAAGGTTTGATCTCACTGTTATGTTATATACATGTGTAAATAAGTCCTCAGACAAATGACCTTTTATACAAAGTTTGTTATATACTGTATATCGTAGAGAGAACATGGAAGTGATTGTTCTTAAAAAGGAAATGCTGCTAACGTGGAAGCATCAATTTCATCGCTGGTGACATTTGCTATTGGGAACTATGTTTTGGTTCTTTTAAACTGACTTGTTTGTCTCTAGATTGCAGAGGGCATGGCCTACATTGAGCAGAGGAACTACATTCACAGAGACCTGAGAGCTGCCAACATCCTGGTCAATAAGGCTCTAGTGTGCAAAATTGCTGACTTTGGCCTCGCTCGTATCATTGAAGACAACGAGTACACAGCCAGGGAAGGTACAACGCAACATCTACCGTCACATGTTGTGTAGCTGCGTGTCATCAGCAGAAGTGATTCCCTCAGAACAAAGAAAGGGGAGGGGTCAAGGTTTCATCAGTTCAGGGGATTTTAGGGGAAAATTACTTTGTGTCAGCAACATGTCAAATGACAACATGATTGACAAAAACAGTAGGGGGTGAAGACGAAAGGCTTACTGTTACTGAGCCAGAGGATATAAGAGTTTGAGAAGATGTGTGACCAGCATGACACTTCTCAGCAGTGTCTTGAGGAGCCAGCTAATGTACAGTGGCAATAACAATTTTGACATTACTTCAAATGTTGACTGGTTTTCAATTGTCCCCTATAACCAGGAGCAAAATTCCCCATCAAATGGACAGCCCCTGAGGCCATCAACTACGGCTCTTTCACCATCAAATCGGACGTCTGGTCCTTTGGCATCTTGCTGACTGAGATTATCAGCTATGGACGCACACCATACCCAGGTAAGTGGTTCAACATTGATAGAAGCTAGTTAGTATTTGCCAGAATGCCTCTGAAGAGCCTTGCTCCTGCAGTTAGCACACAAAGTGTAGTGTGCAATGTGCACGGCCCAGAACAGGAAACCTCTGCAGGTTAATAACCCAAAGGATATTAAAAGACAATACCCCCCCCAGCCACAGCCTGTTCACCCTGCTGCCATCTGCCGTGAGAGAGAGAATTATCTGCTGCTGTACCAGCATACTAAAGACACACGCTTCCATAAAAAATTGGGTTTTTTGGTTCCTTATTTCCTTGTGCAACCCTGTGTTCTACAATTACGATAAATTAACCATGAACATTTAGCCAAAGTTGTAGTCCTATTTCCACACCTAAACTCAGCCCATTAACTGTCTTGGCTTTTGAAAATGAGAGATAGTGGGAAGATAATGCCATGCTGTAATGTGAAATTGGATGTTATTAAAGATGAGAGGCAGAATGGAAACGCTTCACAAAGAGATATGTTGGTCAACTGACCAACTGACCAACATTGCGTCCCAGCCCAAGTCATTCAATGCCAGCCCATGAGCCCATTTATTTTTAGTTTGTGGTTCTGCTGCCTCTCTTAACCAAATCACATGCTCTTGTTTTAAGGGATGACCAACCCAGAAGTGATCCGTTCCCTGGAGAAGGACTACCGGATGAAGCGCCTGGACACCTGTCCCACCGAACTCTATGAAATCATGCTGGAGTGCTGGAAGAACAAGTCTGAGGAGCGTCCCACCTTTGAATACCTGCAGAGTGTCCTGGAGGATTTCTATACAGCCACAGAGAGCCAGTATCAGCAGCAGCCATGAGACTAAACGACCCCAGACATGTTTTCTCTTATAGTAATGTTCTTTTCATACTCAACAGCAAGTCCAGTTTCTACCTGCAGCAGTGCAATTCAGAACACACACTTGTTCTCTCTTTACCATTGTCTCTCCATCTATCTCTATTTCTCTTTCACACACACATAATGCATTGTAACAAGGGACTGTACAGTCATTATTGGGGAGGGTTAGAACTCTATAAACTATATTATTAGGAAGTTACACTTCCTAACATTGTTTAATACTTTCATTGGGCCCTCTTCCCTTTGAATGAGAACATTTGAAAGTAATATAACCACAGAAGAGACATTCAGGAATGCAAAATATAGAAACGATATATATATATATACAGTAATTATTATTATTATTATTATTATTATTATTACATTATGAGAACATAATCCTACCTCATTAGGTCAGAGACACAGCACAACAGACGCTGTCTGATGATGTTCTGAAGGCTTGGTTACAGGCTAACATGAACACAGCTGCATCAGCTCCACTGGATATTTATCTTAACAAAACTGACCATAAATCATCTGGATGCACATTGTTTCCTTCACAGACATCAACAAGGCATTCCATTGCATTTTACAGTTGAATATTAATGAAAAATATATGTAAATAAATAAAATGATTTAATTTAATTAAAAAAAACGTTTAAATACACAAGTAAATAAAAACGTAAAACACAAAAACTGCTGGTATGAATAAGCAACATAGACAAATAAAACAAAAATTGTAAAAGCTACATTAATGTTAAGAATTTTAAAATACACCAAAAGAAATAATAATAATATATATACATATACAATAATAAAACAAATGTGGCCCTTCACTTTGCTGTAAAGAATTCGGACTACTTTTTCCTAAATAAATTAAATAAATAGCCATCCCACTTTTCTACCCTCACCCCTCTTATAATGTTTGTACAGTCCCTACCATTGGAAGAGCTTTGAAGGTGTTTTACATAACATGTACATTATGTAGGAGGCTGTATACCATGACTGTCTCACACACAACATTCAATTTTACACAAGTATAAATATATGGCCATATTCGCAAACAAACGAGGCCACCTGAAAGCAGTCGCATGGAAAAGACTGGATTTAGTTGTTATGCTCCACCACACATTGTGCATCCATCAAAGTAACAGATGTTAATGGTGAAATATGGGTTGATGTCAACAACTCAGTAAGCAAAGCTGTGACTGTCCACTCCCCTCCTGTTAAACGTACAGTGTTTTACATTGTGAAAGGAGAGTGTGGACTTTACAAAGTGCAAATGATACTGTATGGCATACATATGCTTAAATCTTCTATTTATATTCCATAGATATGTTCCACTATGCTGTGGATTGTTTTAGCATTACTCCCTTTATTGTGCCTTTTTCAGCGGTTTCTTTTCTTTCAAACATTTATAATATATTCCACACGCTCTGTGTATACTGTACAAGGTGTATACAATTAAATACAATTATTTAGGAATAGCGTTTAATGTGAAGCCATAATAACTGATTATGCTTCTTGATTCTTGTGGCCCATTAAACTTGTATTTTTGTTTTGGGGAACAATGAAATGAAAAAATCTTTTGGCCTTCTTTTTTTCTGTGTGAAAAAAATAATTTATTTGTGCAAATGGTACTGAACATTAGTGTATCTTGAATGATCTTTCCAAAAGTCTATCATTTCTATAATCTTTTAGTGAAAGACTAATTGTAGGCCTACTTTACTCTTTTTTTTCTACACTGTTTGGATAATGTGATTCTTGTAATGTTGGAATGTGTTAAATTAACCAAAATCCTAAAATTTCAAAGGGAATATTTTCAAGTATCTAAAATGTTGTAATTTCATGATTGGTATTCATTTAGAGAAAATTGTGAGAAACAATATCTGTGAGAAGTTTTCTATGGAACGCTGATATAGAGATATGATGTGTGACAATATTGAATCAATGCCCAGCACTGTATATCTATTCATAGGGATACTAATGTTCTTGTGTCTTTATCCATATTAAACTATTTGCATATGTTGTTAGATGCTTGGTACTGTGGGGTATTTTCAAATAAATTGTTTTATAAACATTTATCTACTTTTGTTTTACTATCTACATTTGTGTACACACTGTTTTACATTCATTGTGCTTGTTTGTAGGCATGACTAATATTAGACTAACACTTTCTTTAACAAATTAGAAATGACTATCTATATATATCAGTAGTCGTTCAATTTATTATTTCCGTGAGTTTAGAGATTACGCCGCTGTTACTGCTATCGAGGTGAGCAGGGGCGTGTCAAATAATAAAGAAATGAATTAATCAAAAACCACAGTACTTCCGCGACGTCACTAATGACACGTATTCAAAATGGCGGCCGCGGCTATGGTAAGTGGAAAAGCAAACTATTTTTCTTCAAACTCGCTCATACTGTCTTCCAAAATGAATTCAAATGAATGAAATTGTTTCACAGTAGATTTCTAACTTAGTTGATAAATAATATTTCGACATTAACTACGTACGGATTTACTGGAGTTCGTTGCCGTTTCCATGTTGGCGATTTTGCTAACTGCTTGCTGTAGTTAGCTAGCTATCGTTACCTAGCTTAACTGTCAGTGAGCGTTGGCTCAAAACATTGATTTGTACCATTTGTCTGGTATATTAAACTGTACTGACAGAGTAAAAATGGCTATGTACTCGATTGTTGGACTGTCATTTGCTGTACAACCTAGAGGAATCAGCTAGCCGAACTTTGGCTTAACATTAGCCGTTAGCAGCTCTGCTCTGCAGCGTCAGTTTGAGGTTGTTGTCGGTGTACTTAACAGCGCTGAAAGATTTCAAGATGACAGCAGCTAAGGGCTACAAAAGACAAAGATAATGCGAACTATGACCGTCTATGTTATTTAACTGTATTGGGTGCGTTTGATAACATGAATATCGTTAATGTCAGAAGCCACGCTTGCTAACTTCACCATAACTCAGAATGCCTCTAAAATTAATAAGCATGCTTCCATGGGCTTGTTCATCATCTATTGTGTTCCGGTGTTGAATCACACGCTTTTGAAATTGAACAATAGTAGATTGCTCTTTAATGTTAAAATGAAAGCCTGTGTCTTAAAGACAAAAACAATTACGGTAAGTACCATCTTTTTTTTCTTTTTATTTTCTCTCTGTCTCTGTCTCTCTCGTAATTATTTAGTAGTGGCATCAATGTCAACTACAGTCATAACTTTGTTTGGATAGGCAGGTGTGTAGCTTTTCACATCTTGCATTGCAGTTTTCTCCCCACCATTCGACTGTTAAAGCTCTGTCGAGTTGAAAGAGTTCTGCTAATAAGGGCTAATGTGGTTCAGCAGGTGGTAGGGGTCTTCCGGGCTTTGTGTTTGGGATGTCTATTCGGGAAAAAATTATCGTTCTCTCCCTAGTATCAGTTTTCGTGCTCCATGCAGCCAGTAGGCATGACGAGAACTATGTCCCACCTTGTGAGAAACAAAAGTTTATATCATGTGAGTTTTTTTTCTTCTCTTTGGCTCTGTGCCATTAAGCTGCCACTGCGGAATCACCTGGGCAACAGTTGTATGCATTCTCATCTCATCTTTGGAACCCTGCAGCTCCCTCAGTGTCCAACAGGCCTGTGTGACTGAGCATCTGCACAGATTTAATCTCATAATGGTCTGCTCCTGTCAGATTTACAGCTGGGCCATGGAATAAAAGAAAACCTCCATACTGTGTTCTGGGGAATATAAAGTGACTAGATATTCCTATATCCTTCCCCTGATATGGAATGTTGCTTTGTCGAGATGATGTAGTATTTTATGTAGGTGCTTTATATAAAAGATAGCTGATGTGTATTGACTTGAAAGTACATTACTTGTATTGTATCTAAAATGACATCTAAAATGTCAATAAAATGAATAATAGTGAAGTTTAGAAAGAATGAAGAGGAGTTTTTCTCCCAGTCCCCTGTCTTCCTCCCTCTGATGATATTGTTCACTTTCTGCAGGTAGGGCTGTTAGAGGGAGGAGGGGCTGGGTTGTCTCAGCCAGCTGCTTCACACATTTTAAGATATGTGAATATCTTCAATATTTAAAAATATTGAGCTAGTGCGCTGAGAGACTGCTGCCAGAGCATGATACCCCACCTGGTTGAACAGGTGTATTGCAATGGTGTTATTGCACTTACGAGTGTAGTTGGACCACGACACAGAGCAGATTACATTACATTACAGTTAATTTAGCAGACGCTCTTATCCACCCAGGCCACATCACCACCGCTGAGCTCCTGCCTCACCCTAAATACACCAACACTTCTTACCTTATCAATACTAAGGTCTTTAATACATTTAGCCCCATGCCCGTTTAATACGGGGTTTCGGTACCCGCCCTTGGTGTGTATACTGTTACATCCTGAAAGGAAATTGTCGAGAAGTATTTTGAGGTTTGTTCGGCCTGAAGGAGTTCTGTGAAAGAGATTTGAAGCACTCTGCGTTAAATGCGGTCCTTCCTCGCTTTCTCTTATAACTTGAAGCTCATCGTGGTCAAACATTTACAAATGTACATTATTTGTAATAAGTCTTATGTTGCATTATGTAATAACTTCATGTTTTAGAATGTTTTTGTCTTGCATACACTCACACAATGATTTGTATCTGTAAAATCTCATAATGTACACATAGGATGTAGCCTAGTGTTTGAAATAGTTGGTGGTGTCTGTGTTGCAGGAGACGTGGTGGGCCTTACTGCTGCTGTCCCTGTTGCCTGCCGTCAAGCCTTTCTATGTTCCTGGAGTCGCTCCCCGGGACTTCCATGAGGGTGACACAGTAGATCTTAAGGTAAGGCTAAAATTAATTTCATCAACAGCTCATTATATATTAGCAGGAACATTGTGATGTGTTTGTTCAGTTGCCTTACTTGATGAAGGTCCTGCAGTGTCCACCTCACAACCAAAAACATGGATATTAAGTTGCTTTCACTTCTGCAGTTTAGTTCATTTGATCCAAACCAAGGAATAAAATGGTGCATCGCTGCCTCCTTAGTTTTGCTCCGTTTCATGTTTCCACTGACTTGTTACCAACAAGCCAAGAGCTGTATGCATGAAAATGTACGGACTAATAGGTAACTCATTGATCGGACATGTACTCATGTGGGAAAGTAAAGTTCTGGATACTGACCGCTGCATTTCACTCCCTTCGTTATTGAGGAACTGCCAAGATACACGGAGTAGCACACACTCGCATAACCTCTGTTTTAACCCCTGTTAGCTCTAGTTGAGCAGAAAAAAATAATTTCATAGAATCTTACCATGATAGCCAAAATATCTTGTATTATTAAATAAATTGCGTATACAGATCGTTTGACAGTTCCCATGATCGGATTAGGACTTGTAATAGTAGTTTAGAACTTGAATTCATGCTAACATCAAATATCTATTATGACCAATTCCTTTTGTTGGTCTACCTTTTTTTATCACAACAAAAACAAACTCCACCAGAGTATCATTGGTGGACCTGAAAAAGTGGGCCTCAGTACAGATCAAATAAAATGTATTTATACAGCCCAATATCACAAATGATACATTTGTCTCAGTGTGCTTTACAGTCTGTACAGGTTACGACACCCTCTGTCCTTAGACCCTCGCATCGCACAAGGAAAAACTTCCTAAAAGAAACCCCATAATTAAAGGGGGAAAATGGAAGAAACCTCAGGGAGAGCAACTGAGGAGGGATCCCTCTCCCAGGACGGACAGACGTGCAATAGATGTCGTGTGTACAGGATAAACAACATAGTACAAATACAACATTTGACAGAAATTA